>NW_021831708.1:0-34256 GCF_006345805.1 Octopus sinensis | reverse complement strand
ATGAATGAATGAAAGAATGAAAAAGAAAAAAGAAAGAAGGTAAAAAAGTGAAACGGAGAGTCAAACGATGTGACCATAGACACATTCAAGCTCGTGCAGAGAGAGAGACAGAGAGAGACAGAGACAGGCAGACAGACAGACAGACAGACAAAGAGACATAGGGGAGAGAAGAAAAGAGAAAGAGAGACTGAGAGAGTAAAAGAGAGAGAGAGAAAAGAGAGAGCAAAACAGAGGGAGAAAGAGAGAACGCGAGGGAGAGAGAAAAGAAAACAGAGAGGGATAGATAGACAGATAGATAGATAGATAGATAGATAGATAGATAGATAGATAGATAGATAGATAGATAGATAGATAGATAGATAGACAGACAGACAGACAGATAGATAGATAGATAGATAGATAGATAGATAGATAGATAGATAGATAGATAGAGAGAGAGACACAGACACAGACAGGTAGATAGATAGATAGATAAATAGATAGATAGATAGATAGATAGATAGATAGTGAGAGAGAGAGACACAGACACAGACATGTAGATAGATAGATAGATAGAACGATAGATAGAAAGATAAATAGATTGATAGATAGATAGAGAGAGAGAGAGAGACACAGACACAGACAGGTAGATAGATAGATAGAACGATAGATAGAAAGATAAATAGATTGATAGATAGATAGAGAGAGAGAGAGACACAGACACAGACAGGTAGATAGATAGATAGAACGATAGATAGAAAGATAAATAGATAGATCGATCGATTGATAGATAGAAAGATAGATAGATATGAAAGCCTGCGCACATGTATGCTTGTGCATCATGTAAATGCATGCATGTATATATATATATATATATATGCTAGTGCATTTGTTTAATCGCATCGGCTTAATTTCTTTCTTTCTGGGGGCGGGAATTCTCTTTCTTTTTTTTTTCCTTTCCTTTTATATTGGAAGGCGGGGTGAGCCATTGTTGGGTTGGCATTTTTTATCTTTTCTTTCCTTGTTTCTTTCCTTTTCTTTTTCTTTTTTCTTCTTTTTTTTCTTTGTTTCCTTCTTTTTCTTTTCCTCTCTCTCTTTCCATTCGTCTGCCTGTCGCTATTTCTGCTTCGAAGACTCGGAAATTATGTTAAATTAAATGATTTCTGCCTCAACTTGTTGTTGCATCTACGGGCAATATATCAGATGATATACACTCGTGTGCTGTTGTCGTTGTTGCTGTTGTTGTTGTTGCTGTTGTTGTTGTTGTTGTTGTTGTTCTTCTTCTTCTTCTTCTTCTTCTTCTTCTTCTTTGTCTTCTTCTTCTTCTTCTTTGTCTTCTTCTTCTTTTTTGTCTTCTTCTTCTTCTTCTTCTTTGTCTTCTTTGTCTTCTTCTTTTTTGTCTTCTTCTTCTTCTTCTTCTTCTTCTTCTTTGTCTTCTTTGTCTTCTTCTTTTTTGTCTTCTTCTTCTTCTTCTTCTTCTTCTTTGTCTTCTTTGTCTTCTTCTTTTTTGTCTTCTTCTTCTTCTTTGCCTTCATTTTCTTCTTCTTCTTTGTCTTCTTTGTCTTCTTCTTCTTTGTCTTCTTCTTCTTTTTTGTCTTCTTCTTCTTCTTCTTTGTCTTCTTTGTCTTCTTCTTTTTTGTCTTCTTCTTCTTCTTTGCCTTCATTTTCTTCTTCTTCTTCTTTGTCTTCTTTGTCTTCTTCTTTTTTGTCTTCTTCTTCTTTGTCTTCTTCTTCTTCTGGTTCTTCTTCTTCTTCTTCTTCTTCTTTGTCTTCTTTAGTTCCCGATCGACGCTGAAAGTGAAGAACGTAAATCTTTCTCCCCCCCCCATCCCAACCCCCCGCCTCACCTTTGTTAGAACTTATATTATCCAATGCGTACTTCACTTTATCAAGACAGCAGGAAATGATCCGAAGGTGATTTGGCTGTCATTTCTGGCAGCTTCAGCGATCAAACAGAAGTTCCCTTGTTATTGCTGCTGCTGCTGCTGTTGTTGTTGTTGTTAGGGGCGGATGAGTGGCGGTGACAGCAACGGTGAAATACTTTGCAGCAACCCGAGTGGACCATATAGAGGGCTTCTCTATTGACTCGCGTTTGCTGGTGCTAGTTGTAGCAGATGAAATGTAGTAGGTGGTCATGGAGGGAGTGGTAGGAGAAATATCGATATTGGTGGTGATGGCCATGGTTGAGATAGAAGTGGTAAGGTTATGGGGGTAGCGAGGGTGGTGGTTGATGGTACTGTTCTTAGAGGTACATATGGACGTGCTTGTACCTGTGATTATCATTACAGTGGTCCTTCTTGTTGCCCTCAATGGTCGCGGTGTGGTATGAATTGCAAACAAAAGACGGCGAGCTGGCAGAGCCGTTAGCATGCCGGGCGAAATGCGTAGCCGTATTTCGTCTGCCGTTATGTTCTGAGTTCAAATTCCGCCAAGGTCGACTTTGCTTTTCATCCTTTCAGGGTCGATTAAATAAGTACCAGTTACGCACTGGGGGGTCGAGATGTAATCGACTTAATTCGTTTGTCTGTCCTTGTTTGTCCCCTCTATGTTTAGCCTCTTGTGGGTAATAAAGAAATATGAATTGCAGACAGAAGAGTTTTGGGTGGTAGTGATAGTTGTAGAGGTAGTAGTGGAGGTGGTGGTGGTGGTTGTGGTGGTGGTGGCTGCAGCTGCAACGGCGGTGGTGTTGTTGATGGTGGTGGAGGTAGTAATGGTTGTAGATTATTGCTGGTAGTGGTCATCATCGTCGTAGTCATGATGGTGGTGGTGGTGGTGGTGGTAACGCTGATAGTGGTGGTAACAGTGACGGTAGCGTTGGTGGTGGTGGTGGTGGTGGTGGTGGTAGTTAGTAGTGGTTGCAACTGGTGGTGGTAACGCTGGTGGTGCTTGTGATTAATAGTAGTTAGTATTGCCAATGGTGATGCCGGTGATCACGATAATGGTGGAAATGTTGATATTAGAACTGGTGGCGGTTGTGTTAGTGCTGATGGTGTTGGTGATGGTGTTGTTGGTGGTGGTGGTGATGTGTCTAATAATGACAGGCATGGTGAAGGGAGGTAACAGTAATTGCGATAATAATAGCAATGAAGTTAAAATGGAGTCAAGTATATTCTTTATATATATATATATTTGTTGTTGTTTTTTAAAGTAGAACAGGAGAGAAAGCATTTATTCTAATTAGCGCCATTACGTTCACCTCCAACTCTCAACAGCATTCTAGCTTCTCAATCATTTAGCTCATAATAACAACAGGCCTGACATCGCAATGTTTTTCAGCTGAAGATGATGCCAGATATGGACGTGCTTTTATTCATTCGAAAGGAACGGCTGAAATAAATACGGAAACACCACGGAAACATAGAAACAAGGAAGCATCGATGGATGAGCCTCACAGCTTCACATTGGATTGTTGTTTGTGATCGATTAGTCCTAAGTCAGACTCTGTGTGAAGCAGGCCTATTCTTAAAGCCGTTCCAGTTGTGACCATTCCTGTCTTTTGACATCCAGGATGCCAATCCCTCGTTTACAGCAACGAGCGTTCCAGGTGATCCGCTCAACGGAATAGCCTGCTCGCGAAATTGAATTGAAACGCGTGCCCTTAACATAGTTCTCAGGGATATTCAGAATGAAACAGAATGTATCAAAACTGACTCTTTGAAACACAAGTATTACTCATTTTTGCCAGATGAATGAACTGAAGCAAAGTGAAATTAAGTGTTTTGCTCGAGGACACAACGAGCCCCCGGGGACTGAACTCACGACCTTATGATCGCGAGCCGATTACCTGAACCAGTAAGTCGCGCGCTTTCACCTTCTGAATATCCAAGACTACAATATTCAATGTGTCTTTTTGGTAAGCGGTAGAGTCAAATTGGAGGGAAATCTGGCTGCCATTCCTATGCATTCCTTCTTCCCCTACTTCACTTTGCTTGTGCGTGCACCATTTCAACTAATCTTGCTTTTCGTACATGTCAACACCCTTGCCAGCATCTGTCCGTTTCCTCTTCATCATCCCACATTTTACTTGTGTGCACTAATTCAACTGGCCCGGGTTTATTACTTACTTCAATCAAAACTGCATTGTTTATGGGATGATCCAATTATTTGAAAAGTTTAAGAGCCGCCAAAATTTGCACAAGATTAAAATGACCGATGAAGCGTGAAGTGTCGATAGAGAGGTTTCTACGAATTATCCCGAGGAGTTCTTGAAAATTGTTACTGAAGAGGCTGCGTACCAAGACGTGTGTATGATGTTGACGAAACTGGGCTTCTGGAAGGGTATAACTACTAGGACTTAAAAATATAGCCACCAGACTTTAAAACGTTCAAAAATTGTTTGACATTTTCAAAGGGAAGAAAGACAGTTGGTGAGAGAAAATTAAAGGCTCCTACAAGTGTATCATTCCTAAAAGCCACTATGATATGATACATTCTATCTACCTGTGATTTGGAATTCAAGTAATAAGACTGGGATGACTACGAGATCTTTCCAACACTAGTTTACAAATATTTTGCTTTGGTGAGTAGAGGTTCATTGCCGAGGTTAATATTTTCAACAAACCGTTGATCCTTTCAGAAAATTCACCAAACCACTCACCTCTCATAAACGGAATTTTCGATAATATAAGAGTCAACTATATCCTCAGGAATGCAACTTCATTATTTCAACCAACGGATCAAGATCCAAAAGGTAATTTCAGTGCATTTATTATCTGAGAACTTTGAAACAAGTTATAAAGCAATTAAGGGGAATAAGAGACTTTCAAAAAATGTTTCACCATGGCGGCGAGTTGGCAGAAACATTAGCACGCCGGGCGAAATGCTTAGTGGTATTTCGTCTGTCTTTACGTCCTGAGTTCAAATTCCGCTGAAGTTAACTTTACCTTTCATCCCTTGTAGGCGGAGGAGTGGCTGTGTAGTAAGTAGCTTGCTTACTAAACACATAATTTCGGGTTCAATCCCACTGCGTGGCATCTTAGGCAAGTGTCTTCTACTATAGCCTCGGGCTGATCAAAGCCTTGTGAGTGGATTTGATAAACGGAAACTGAAAGAAGCCTGTCACATATATATATGTATGTATTTATGTATGTATGCATGTATGTATGCATGTATGTATGTATGCATATATGTATGCATGTATGTATGTATGTATGTATGTATGTATGTATGTGTTTGTCCCACCAACATCGCTTGACAACCGATGCTGGTGTGTTTACGTCCTCGTTACCTAGCGGTTCAGCAAGGGAGACTGATAGAATATTTACTAGGGCTTACAAAAAATAAGTCCTGGGGTCGATTTGCTCGACTAAAGGCAGTGCTCCAGCATGGCCGCAGTCAAATGACTGAAACAAATAAAAGAAGAGAATGTCGTGGACAACATAGTCGAGTTGTGTGATGCAGTGAAACACTTAGCTACGACTAGAGCTTGGCAAAACGTGTGACCTGGCTGTATCCTTACTTTCCAGTTTATTCACTAGCAGAAAGTCTACATTGACTTCAGCAAGATACTACGACACTGGTAAAGGCTGCAGGTTTTAAGAAGTCGTAGAAGATGTAGTTGAGCTGTTAGGCTAATCTGAATTAAGTTTGTCTAATGAGGAGTGGATGATGTTAGAATAAAAACAAGCTACATGGTAAGAAGAGGATATAGAAACTCCGACCACCATTTTACTGCAAAGAATATGACTAGAAGTCTGACACAAATAGAGGAAGGTTTGCAAGCGTTTCTATATCCCAATGGTGAACGCAATATGAAAGTTATTCATAATTTGTCCAGTTCCAACTAAACTGTCGAAGAGAGCGGTGCACCATAAACATCAAAACAGTTTTGGATAAGTTTTTTCGCCGCTATAGCAGATGCTGATCATGATGACAGTCTACAGACCAGAGGGTGGTGTCCGTCTTCTTCTATCATACAACTAGCAGTATCGCCCGGCGTTGCTCGGGTTTGTAAGGGAATAACTATATAAGCATTTTTTAGAGAGTTATAGCCAAAAAACGCAAAAAAATGCATTTAAAATGGAAAAAAAAATGATGGTAATTTTTTTTTAAATCGTTGACTCATCGTAGACATTTTTAGAGAGTTACTTCCTTTATATAATAGCGAAAATATGCATTAAAATGGAAAAAAATTATGGTAAATTTTTTTTTAATCGTAGACTCATCATAGACGCGCGCTAATACCCAGAAGGGCTCGATATGAATCACAACTATAAGATACCCGGTTTTGGTTAAACTGCACCGCAAAATGTGGGAGTAGTTAGGAATCTAAATCGTAGGAGATAGACACACAACCTTACTTTTATATATAAAGATATCATTTCTGATATTTACCGTACTTTTGATATGACCTGCGAGCTAATTATTTTCTAATCTATTTCTTAAGAAATATTTTTTATGAGAAACACATTTTGTTTTATGAAACAGTTCAATAGAGAGAAAAGAGAGAGAGAGACATAGACAGACAGAGACAGAGACAGAGAGAGAATTTCTTCATTCACCATAAGGTTGAGAAAAAGAGGGGACGATACGAGGAAAGACAAAACAAACATTGGGGTCAGGGTATCGAATGAGACGAAATGTAGTAGTAGTAGGAGCACTCCGTCGGTTACGACGATGAGGGTCCCAGCTGATACGATCAACGGAACAGCTTGCTCGTGGAATTAACGTGCAAGTGGCTGAGCACTCCACAGACACGTGTACCCTTAACGTAGTTCTCGAGGAGATTCAGCGTGACACAGAGTGTGACAAGGCTGGACCTTTGAAATACAGGTACAACAGAAACAGGAAGAAAGAGTGAGAGAAAGTTGTGGTGAAAGAGTACGGCAGGGCTCACCACCACCCCCTGCAGGAGCCTCGTGGAGCTTTAGGTGTTTTCGTTCAATAAACACTCACAATGCCCGGTCTGGGTATCGAAACCGCGATCCTACGACCGCGAGCCCGCTGCCCTAACCACTGGGCCATTTCGCCTCCACTAGACGAAATGTATGAATAAACAAACAATTAAAATATATACAATTAAATGAGAATGAGTGATTTACAAAACAGAATGTGTGTGTTAATGAGTGAGTCAATGAGTGAGTGATTGAGTGAGTGAGTGAGTGAGTGGGTGGGTGAGTGAGTGAGTGAGTGAATGAGTGAGTGAGTGAAAGTTTCAGAAACAGACATCCGAATGATCAAGACCGTTTTCCTCATTTCTGCGAAACCTCTTGTAATGTAAATTCCACATCAAATTAAACAATTAATGCAAATTGTATATAATCTATATGGAACGCGTTGAGTGGGCCTTGCTTCTATTGTATATCTACACACACATGAATGTAATTCAAGTGTATTAAGTGGGACTATCTCAAGATAAATAGCACTCATTACATGTGTACAATAACAACTTTATTGTAGGTCTTCAAACAATTCAATAGGTCTTTGTGATTGCTCGTTGAATTCTGCCCCAGGATGAAATAACGTGCCATTGAAAACATTGAACTTTCTAATGCCACTATACTTACATATATATATATATATATATATATATATATATATATATATAAAACAAAGTAAAGTTGTAAGGTACCGCACGAGTGAAAATATATATGAAAGAAGGTTTGGAAATGCAAAGGTCTTAATAAACATCTCAAAAAGACCTTTGCATTTGCAAACCTTCTTTCATACATACATACATGATATACACATATATATATGTGTGTGTGTGTGTGGTGTGTGTGTGTGTGTTGTGTGTGTGTTGTGTGTGTGGTGTGTGTGTGTGTGTGTGTGTGTGTATATATTTATAACGGGCTACTTTCAGTTTTCCATCGTCCAAATCCACTCACAAGGCTTTGGTTGGTCCAAGGCTATAGTAGAAGACACTTGTTCAAGGTGCCACGCAGTGGGACCGAACCCGGATCCATGTGGTTAGGAAGCAAGCTTCGTAACACAGTCACGCCTGCGCCTGTGTGTGTGTGTGTGTGAGAGAGAGAGAGAGAGAGAGAGAGAGAGAGTGTGTGTGTGTGTGTGTAGATAGACAGACAGGCAGAAAGACAGACAGACAGACAGACACAGACAGACACACAGACAGACAGACAGACAGACAGACAGATAGACAGACAGACAGATAGATAGATAGATAGATAGATAGATAGATAGATAGATAGATAGATAGATAGATAGATAGATAGATAGATAGATAGATAGACAACAGTGCCGTCTCTCAACGTAGTCGCGCTATCCAATAACTTCGAAATTTCTTTCTCGGCAAACGGCAAACATATCAGCCCTTCATTCAAACTACCATAACCCGCTTATTCTCCTTTAAAAACAGCGAAAAGAGCGGAAGCTAAAACAATAACAATAAGAACAACGTAAACAACGGCGATGACTGTCAACGATAGCAAAGAACAGGCAAGACTAGCAGTAGTAACTATTCTAACTGAGCGCAAGTATTGAATGTACTACTATAACAAAGTAGCTCTATTGACTGTCGACCACACACAAAACTCGCTTGGTTGTTCGACAGGCTAAAAATAGCAGCCAAATCTTCCTCAAATTATACGATACCCTCTTAAAGAAGCAGACATTTGAGAATGGAAATATGTATGAAGAGATAGGATGATCATGGCCGGATTGCATTTGATCATTAACTTTACTGAACCGAGGATGACATGGATCTAAAAACAACAATAATAGATTTTAATTTAGACACGAAGCCAGCAATTTTGATGGGAATTGTTGAGCTGATACCATTTACGTTGGTACTGCCGTTACGTTCTGAGTTCAAATTCCGCCGAGGTCGACTTTGCCTTTCATCCTTTCGGGGTCGATAAATTAAATACCAGTTACGCACTGGGGTCGATATAATCGACTTAATCTGTCTGTCTGTCCTTGTTTGTCTCCTCTGTATTTAGCCCCTTGTGGGTAGTAAAGAAATAGGTATTTTGTTTTATCGACCTGAAAGGAAGAAAGGTCGGGTCGACTTCGGTGGTATTTGAACTCAGAATGTGAAGAGATGAAACAAATATTGCAAGGCATTTCTTTCGACAGGCTGACGATTCTGCTAATCTGCTGAGAATGTAGTAATAGTATTATGAACACCAAAGCCTCCGCTTGGTGGTCAGTAGATCTCCTAAAAGTAGCAAATAAATGTCCCTATGATCACACCTAATGTCTTAGGAAAGGAAACTACACAATAGACAAGGCAGGCACGGACATTCTTCTAAGAAACAAAAACAAAAACAACTTCGTAGGTATGCTCAAACAGAGATGGCCTGGAGCTAAATAACAGCTAGAGCTATATCTGAAGTATTTTTTCTTCATAGTGAGAACTCAATATATTTCTAAAGCTTTTTTTTTTTTTCATAGTGAGAACCCAATATTTTTCTAGAAATATATATTTCTAGAGTTTTTCATAGTGAAAACCCAATATATTTCTAGATTTTTTTTTTCACTGTGAGAACCCAATATTTTTCTAGAGTTTTTCTTCATAGTGAGAACCCAATATATTTCTAGAAATATATATTTCTAGAGGTTTTCAAAGTGAGAGCCCAATATATTTCTAGGATATGAAAAAGGAAAATTGATGCGTGTATGAACTGAACTTAATAAAATCTGATTTAAGGTGGCGAGCTAGCGGAAACGTTACCGCGCCGGACAAAATGCTTAGCGACACTTCGTCCGTCTTCACGTTCTGAGTTCAAATTCAGTCGAGGTCCACTTTGCCTTTCATCCTTTCGGGGTCGATAAAATAAGTACCGACTGAGTACCAATTGAGCGGTGGGTGTCGATGTGGTCGACGTACGTCCTTCCTCAAAATTGCTGGCCTTGTGCCAAAATTTGGAGCCAGCTAAAGGCTGCGAACTGGCAGGATCATTAGCAGGCTGGGCGAAATGCTTAGCAGTATTTCGTCCGTCTTCACGTTCTGAGTTCAAATTCCGCCGAAATCGACTTCGCCTTTCACCCTTTCGGGATCGATAAAATAAGTTCCAACAGGCTACTGAGATCGATGTAATCGACTTAGCTCTTCCCCTGAAATTGCTGGCCTTGTGCCAAAATTTGAAATCGATATAATTTGATTCAAACCCATATGACTTGGAGCAATTTTAATAATTTGCTCCATTCGTTCAATGCCTTAAATTTGCTGGAAGGAGGAGCATTGTTGATTGAACAGAAAACTTTAGCTTTTGTGGTGTCGATCCAAAAGCGATGAAAAGAAACCGAAGTTGACTAAGACAGGATAAGAACTCTGAATATTGAGGAACACATCTAAACCTAGAATGTTATTTGGAGTGCCTTTCTATCGTTTCACCGCCATTACAACAAGGTGGTTGGGGTCCGACGTTATTAGATAATTCAACTTCAGAAACAAACAGCCGAACTACCACCATCACCACCTTCCTACCTACCTACGATACTATTAACACCACTATTACGAATACTTCTGCTTTTCTGCTTCTACTACAACTGCCGCTTCGCTGCTGATAATATCACAAATATTACACGCGATTATTTCCTTAAAATAAAACTGAGAAGAAACGTAACTTCCAGCTTTTACTTTCCTAACCGTAGCAAAAAGAACCACCACCACCACCACTACTACTACTACTACTACTACTACTACTATGATGATGTTCATGTTGCTACAACCACTTTTTCGGTTATTGCAATGGGCTGCTACTACATTCAAAATATACAGGAAGGCGTGTATCGCTCCGGCAACTTTCAGTTTCACTTTCAAAACAAAAAGTAACATTATTAGCTCACAGCAATTCTTGTTCTGTGAGTAGGACCACAGCTACCGGCCACTAGCACTGCCACGATAGATAGCAACCACCGCCACCACCACCACGTTTGTTTTTAGTAATGCTATAACCAATATTTCTATTATCTTCATAGTCTCACACCACCAAAAGTAATAACAACAACAACAGCAACATCAACAACACGGCACAACGGCTCAGCTGTTACTTTTCCATTGCACTACTGCTGCAACTATTATATCGACTGATCATAGCAACGGCGATAATCTTCGGGCTTGTTAGTGTTGCTACTTGCTCCACTTATGTTACTCCTTAAGGATAAGAAAATAAATGTTGTTTTGCTGTCGTGGTCGTGGTAGTCGTGGTGGTCGTGATAGTCGTGAGAAATAATAGCTGTGTTTATTACCAAGGTAAGAGGCCAGCCGCAGCGATGCTGGGACATTCACAGGGTCTTCGTGGTTGTCGTAGTTTTTTAGGTAATGGCATAAAGAATATTTATTGAAAAGAATGGTAGTTGAGGCAGTGGTTATGGCGGTGGTGGTGGTGGTGGTGGTGGTTGTGGCAGTGTTAGTGGCGGTAGTGCTGATGGTAGTAGTTGTAGTGGAAAGTCGTTGTCAGCGGCATCGCAACAATTGTTGCATTATTTATTATTATATGATTGTTGTCATCATCATCATCATCATCTTCATCATCATCATCAGCAGCAGCAGCAGCAGCAGCAGCATTATCATCATCATCATCATCATCATTGCGGCAGCAAGCAAGCAGAATCGCTATCTCGTAGGACAAACTATTTAGCCATTATTTCTTCCAGCGTTAAGATCTGAGTTCAAATTCAGCTGAGGTCGACTTTGCCTTTCATCCGTTCGAGGTCGATAAAAAGAGAAATAAGCACCAATCAAGTACAGGGATCGATGTAATCGACTTAGCCCCTCCCCACAAATTTCAAGCTTTGCGCCTATCGTAGAAAGGATTCTTCTTCTTCTTCTTCTTATCATTATTATTATTATTATTATTATTATTGCTGTTGTTGTTAAGGCAGCGAGCTGGCAGAATCGTTAGCATGCCGAGCAAAATGCTTAGCGGCATTTCGTCCGTCCTTACGTTCTAAATTCAAATTCCACCGAGATCGACTTTGCCTTTCATCTTTCCAGGGTCGGTAGATTAAGTATCTAAGTACCAGTGAAACACTGAGATCGATGTAAACAATTAGTCCCCTCCCTCCAAATTTCAAGCCTTGTGCCTCTAGTAAAAAGGATTATTATTATTATTATTATTATTATTATTATTTCAAAGGCGGCGAACCGGCAAAAAGTTACGCGACGGACCATAAATGCTTAACGGCATTTCGTCCGTCTTTGCGTTCTGAATTCAAGTTCTGCTGAGTTCGACTTTGCCTTTCATCCTTTCAGGATTGATAAAAAAAAAAGTACTAGTTGGGCACTGGGGTCGACGTAATAGACTTACACCCTCACTCGACGTTACTGACATTGTGCCAAAATTTGAAACGAAATCATTATTGAGGCGGCAACCTGGCAGAATCATTAGCGCCATTTCTTTCAGTTCTTTACATTCATAGTTCAAATAACGCCGAAGTCAACTTTGTCTTACATTCCTTCGGGGTCGATGAAATTCACATCGAATATATTTTGCGTTAATTATCAGTGTTTTGGCATCGCTATGATTCTCCCCCAAAAAAATTAGCGCTCTGTCATATCTCATCAGAATATTCGTCACTCTGCTATAAAGATTGGGGTAACGGTTCTTCAAGTGTTCCGACAACGTCAATGATAAATTGAAGTCTCTTTCGTTAACTAGTAATTCTGAGTTCAGATCTTAGTGCGGACCAGAAATAGTGTAATAAGAAACTATATCAATGAAGTCCTACATAATCACCGAGTCATAACAGTTGCATGGGACAGACCTCGACCAAACACATCACGTGTACCGTGACACCTACTTGTTACTTCACTCTAGCTATACTATTAAAATTTCATACCACAGCTATTACTTCCTTGGTGGCAACCAACAAACAACTCTTTTCACAGTGATTGGGCAATTGTTGTCACAAGAGAATAAGATTGTGTCTACGCGTTTGCTCGACCTGCTAGAAATAGCAACCATATATCCCTCAAATCACACTCTAAATCGTGTAAATTGAAGGAATTTGGCTGCTAATTGTGGCATATCGAGCGACCACATTGAACAATGGGTTTTGGTCAGTGAGATGCAGCAGAATAGCTAGAGTGAGGCAGCGAGCTGGCAGGAACGTTAAAACGTCGGTCGAAATGCTTCATGGTATTTCGTCTGCCGTTACGTTCTGAGTTCAAATTCCGCCGAGGTCGACTTTGCCTTTCATCCTTTCGGAGTCGATTAAATAAGTACCAGTTACGCACTGGGGTAGATATAATCGACTTAATCCGTTTGTCTGTCCTTGTTTGTCCTCTCTGTGTTTAGCCCCTTGTGGGTAGTAAAGAAATAGGTATTTCGTCTGTCGCAACGTTCTGAGTTCAAATTCCGCCGAGCTCGACTTTGCCTTTCATCCTTTCGGGGTCGATAAATTAAGTACCAGTTACACTCTGGGGGTCGATGTAATCAACTTAATCCCTTTGTCTGTCCTTGTTTGTCCCCTCTATATTTAGCTCCTTGTGGGCAATAAAGAAATAAGAATAGCTAGAGTGAGTGTCACCCGGAGGCAAACCTTGTGTTTACCGGGTGCATCCTACCCTAAACACTCTTATACATATTTCTTTATTACCCACAAGGAGCTAAACATAGAGGGGACAAACAAGGACAGACATAGGTATTAAGTCGATTACATCGACCCCAGTGCGTAACTGGTACTTAATTCATCGACCCCGAAAGGATGAAAGGCAAAGTCGAAACACGCTTATACAACAGCCCAAAAGTGTCAAAAAAAGTATCGCATAGGGTGGACGACCCACTTATCCCCCATACACACACACACACCGTGTAACTCCCAGCTACGCCACTGATAGGCTGTGGCATAATTCTGAAAGGTTCTGTTTGACAGAATGCAAGATGTTATTCCATAACGGCTACAACACAACATCTACTGCATTAAAACGAAACAAATATTTTCCCCAAGAAGAACGTACCAAATGTAAAATACTCGCTCCTCTTATATATATATATATATATATATATATATATATCTTAATATTTTCTTCTCTTAAATAGGGTTGCAAAATATTATCGATTTTTCGCAATGGTTAAAAGCTGGGAACTTGTTTATGTGATTACGTGGAAGCTTCCTTTGCTGAAAGTTCAGTAGTGATATGAAGGCAGTAGTGACATTTGCGACAATGGTGTCGATGAGAACAGGGATTATGTAACAGTAAAATATACCACCGAACCTGACGACACATTTTTCTCATAACCATCAACTGAGATTTTTATCTCAGAAAAATAAAAGCGGCGAGATATTACTGTTGTTTGTGTGGCTTCTTCTTCTTCTTCTTCTTCTTCTTTTTCTTCTTCTTCTTTTTCTTCTTTTTCTTTTTCTTCTTCTTCTTCTTCTTCTTCTTTTTTTCTTCTTCACCTTTTTCTTCTCTTCCTCCTCCTTTTCTCCTCTTCCTCCTTTCCCCCTTCTCCTTTTCCTCTTCCTCCTCTTCTCTCCCCTCCTTTACCCTCCTCCTCCCCCTTCTTATTTTTTTCATCTTCTCCTTTTCTCCTCCTCTTCCTCCTTCTTCCCCCTCTTTGACCTCCACCTCCTCCGCTTCTCCCCTCTCCTTTACCCCTCTTCCTTCACATCCTTCACCTTCTACTTTTTCTTCTTCTTCTTCTTCTTCTTCTTCTTCTTCTTCTTCCTTCTGCTTCTTCTTCATCTTATTATTATTATTATTATTATTATTATTATTATTATTATTATTATTATTATTCTCCATCTTACTCTTTTTTTACAACACAGTACGAAGCCTTTGACACCAATACCAAGAAAAGTATTATGGGAACAACCACACACGCACACAGATGCGCACGCACGCACACACGCACACACACACGCACACACACAAATACACATATACAAATGCATACACAGACATACGCATACACACAGATACAGACAGACGCACAAACGTCCGTACATGCATACACACTTACACATCTATAAGCGCTAATGTTTTCATAAAATGACAGAAGAAAAGAAATAGGCGCAGCCAAGAAGAATCGACCTTTATACCCTAATTGTTTTCGTTTTGTCCCTGCGGAGTCGGTTCTGTGAGCAACAAAGTCAAAACTGATGACATTTGAATCAAAACGGTAGAAAAGTAAATAATTAAAACTGCAGGGCATTTAGTACTGTTTTTACTATCCAGCGTCCTTTCATTACAGCAATGATGATGATGATGATGATGATGATGATGATAACAGTAATTCTTTCTACTGTAGGCACAAGGCGTGAAATTTGTAGGGAGCGACTAAGTCGATTACATCGACCTCAGTGTTTCACTGGTACTTAATTTATCCTATTTTCTCTGTCGAAGGGCGTAGCCTCGAAACGTAAAAGACTTTCTCACTTCCCGGGCGTTAAACTAATACATCTGTTTGTTGTTTACACACCCGTCTTCGTATTTTGCTTTTTTGTAAATTCTCACTTAATTTATCGACCCCGAAAGGATGAAAGGCAAAGTCGACCTCGGTGGAATTTGAACTCAGAATGTTGCGGCAGAAGAAATACCTATTTTTTTACTACTCAAACACAGAGGGGACAAATAAGGACAGACAAACGGATTAAGTCGATTATATCGACCCCAGTGTATAACTGGTACTTATTTAATCGACCCCGAAAGGATGAAAGGCAAAGTCGACCTCGGCGGAATTTAAACTCAGAACGTAGCGGCAGACGAATTACCACAAAGCATTTCACACGGCGTGCTAACGTTTCCGCCAGATCGCCGCCTTAATAATAATAATAATAATAATAATAATAATAATAATAATAATAATGCAGTACCAGACAGTGGCTCTCATGGCTTCTGATCTCAACTGATTGGAAGTGTGATCATGTACATTGTTTTGTCTTCGTATAAAAGATGGGCTACAGCAAATATTCTGCTCAATACAACAGATTTGCTTGTCAGTTGTTTGACCTTAACCAGTTGAACAAGTCCCTTAGTGACTGACGATATGTGCATCTCTGATCACGAGCAGAAGCATGAATTCTTTGGAGTTTGAATAATTCACCTCTGGAAAAATTGGTGTCTTGTTCATCATCCTTAAATAAACCTTATTCAGGGACCTCTTGAATGAGATGGGCTACTCGACGTGAAGAAAATTCTAACTGTACCTTACCTGCAAGGTCATGCGCTGTTTATCTTGATACAAGATCACCATGTCGCGCACATATGGTTCTGATGCATGTGCCTAGTGTACCCTTATCAAACGGTTAGTCATGATGGGTATATTAGGCTTCGTATATCTGTACCCCAGTGTCACTTTGGTGGCACTCAATAATAATAATAATAATAATAATAATAACAATGGCTTCAAATTTTGCCACAAGGGCAGCCATTTGTTAGAGAGGATAAGTCGATTACTTCAACCATAATGCACAACTGGTACTTATCTTATCGAACCCGATAGAATAAAAGGTAAAGTCGACTCGGCAACTCAGAACGTAAAGACGGACGAAATGCCGCTAAGTATTTTGCCCTGCGTGCAAACGATTCTGTCAATTCACCGCTTTAATAACGGTTTCAATTCTTGGTGCAAGGCCAAGAAGTTCGGGGTATGGGATAAGTCGATTAAATCGTCCCCAGTATACAACTGGTTCTTATTTTATCGACTCCGAAAGGATGAAAGACAAAATCAATCTCGGTGGAATTTGAATTTTGAACGTGAAAACGGATGAAATGCCGCTAAACATTTTGTCCGGCGCGGGAATGATTCGGCCAACTCACCACCTTTAATAATAATGATTTTTTTTTTCTAATTTTGGCACAAGGCAACGAAGTTCGAGTAAGTCGATTGCATCGACTCCAGTTTTTAACTGGTACTTTATTTTATTAACTCTGGAAACTATTAAAAACAAAGTTAACTTCGGCGGGATTTGAACTCAGAGTGCTAGTCAAGACAAAATTTACAAGTCATTCTAGTCGACGCTCTAACATTTCTGCCATTTGGTTGCCTTAAACAACATAAGGAAAAAAAAAACAAAAAAAAGGTTAATCACAACTGAAAAATGATCGGTACTCAAAAGAGTACTGGAGCACCGTCTTTAGTTGAGCAAATCGACCCCAGGACTTATTCCTTGTAAGGACTTATTCTATCGGTCTCTTTTGCCGAACCGCTAAGTTACGGGGAGGTAAACACACCAGCATCGGTTGTCAAGCGATGTTGGGGGGGGGGGCAAACACAGACACACAAACATATACACACACATACATATATATATATATATATATATATATATATACACACATATATATTTCGGGCTCCTTTCAGTTTCCGTCTACCAAATCCACTCACAAGGCTTTGGTCGGCCCGAGACTATAGTAAAAGACACTTGCCCAAGGTGCCACGTAGTGGGACTGAACCCGGAACCTTGTGGTTGGTAAGCAAGCTACTTACCAACACAGCCACTCCTACACCTAGATAAATTTATTGATATTTTTTTGATAATCAATAATGCATATGCAAAATGTTTTTATTATACATACACTGTTGAGTTCTCATTCGGCACAATTTTTTCAGGAGGCCATAATCGATTATATTTCGCACTTTATTTTATCGACGCCGGAAGATGAAAAGGAAGCTTCACTCTCGACAGAATGTAATCTTAGTCGGAGAGAAAAAAAAACACACTTAAAACTCAAGCGAATGATGCCCGCTACACAACTGTTTGCCATCTGCTACGTTATGGCTCTATCTTAAATTATTTCCTTATTACCCACAAGGAGCTAAACATAGAGGGGATAAACAAGGACAGACAAAGGGATTGAGTCGATTACATCGACCCCAGTGCGTAACTGGTACTTAATTTATCGACCCCGAAAGGATGAAAGGCAAAGTCGAGCTCGGCGGAATTTGAACTCAGAGCATAACAGCAGACAAAATACCTATTTCTTTACTACTCACAAGGGGATAAACATAGAGAGGACAAACAAGGACAGACAAAGGGATTAAGTCGATTACATCGACCCCAGTGCGTAACTTGTACTTAATTTATCGACCTTGAAAGGATGAAAGGCAAAGTCGAGCTCGGCGGAATTTGAACTCAGAGCATAACAGCAGACAAAATACCTATTTCTTTACTACTCACAAGGGGATAAACATAGAGAGGACAAACAAGGACAGACAAGTGGATTAAGTCGTTTATATCGACCCCAGTGCGTAACTGCTACTTAATTTATCGACCCTGAAAGGATGAAAGGCAAAGTCGAGCTCGGCGGAATTTGAACTCAGAACGTAGCGACAGACGAAATACTTCTGAGCATTTCGCCCGGCGTGCTAACGTTTCTGCCAGCTGGCCGCCTTTATAGCTCTATCTTAAATGATTTATAACAGGCTTCCGCAATCATTTCTTGCTTGTGGACCCCTTTGTTCCTATTATACGCAACTGGGACCCCATGGCCATTTGAAATTTAAAAAGAAAAACATATTTTTATACGTAAGTATTATTTGGAATTCTATTTAAAAAATTGTTGAAATATTTTGTGCATTGTGGAAGTATGATCAATTTTTTGCAGATAAATTTTAGAAACAAAATTTTATATGGATCTCCAAGCGACATGTGGACCCCTGTTGGGAACCACTGGTTTATAACACAAGCACTAAGCCTAAATTTTGTGAGGACAGATTAGCTGGTTAATTCAATCCTCAGCACGTCACTGGTACTTTATTGGCCCCAGTGGGGATCAAAGGCAATGTTGACCTCCACGAGATTCGAACTAAGAATGTAATGAGCCGAAACAAATGCAGTGAAGGATTTTGTTCGACCTTCTAACAATTAGACCAAATCATAGCCATAACATCTTGAACAAAATTAGTGGCTCCTAATTTAGGATGAAAGTCAAAGTTAGTCGTAGCGGGATTTGAACTCGGAACGTAAGGAACCGGTAGAAATATTATGTGCGTCGCTCTAACGATTTTACCAGCCCGTCACCCTAGTAATCACAAGGTTAATGAATAACATTTAATCTTATTCATATTTTTCAAACTAAGACTAGCATCTTAAAAGATGAAAAAAAAAAATTTAATACTTAAAGCTTAGAAGCCGTCGAGTACACATATATGTGTGTGTGTTTGTCTCCAACCATCACTTGACAACCGATTTTGGGTTGTTTATGTCCCATAACTTAGCGGTTCGGCAAAAGAGAACGATACAATAAGCACTAGGCTTACGAAGAATAAGTCCTAGGTCGAATTCTTTGACTAAAACTCTTTAAGACAGACAAAGGGATTAAGTCGATTACATCGACCCCAGTGCGTAACTGGTACTTAATTTATCGACCCCGAAAGGATGAAAGGCAAAGTCGACCTCGGCGGAATTTGAACTCACAGCGTAACGCAGACGAAATACCGCTAAGCATTTCGCCCGGCGTGCTAACGTTTCTGCCAGCTTGCCGCCACATTGATAATAATCAATAGTATTCTTCTCCTCTCAGTATACATAATAGCTTTGTATTTCAGTACGGAATATTATGAAGAGTATGTAATATCCCTGCTTTTCACATATGTATCAGTTGTATTTAAATGTAGTGAGGTGACTTCCAATCAGGAATCAAAACAGTGACACAAATGATAACTCACCAGAATATTGTTTCTATCTTGCAATACGCTGGTCGCTACACAATTTATAGAAATATTGATTTCTCTATGTGCTCATAAATCTATAAGAAGAATGCCTGACAGGTGTGCCTCGTTCAAAGCCCTTAGCAGCCAAGGTGAAGTGATTTGTTTTCGATCGGGAATCGAAACTGTCATGCAGTCTCCGCTTATCTTTAAATCAAGAAATCTAGCATTTACAGTTTCGGAAAATATATAAACAACAAAACATTAACAACAACAAAACAGTTCTACGAATGCTGCTCAAATAAAAATGCAAGTCGTTCCGTTTCGAATAAACACCGAAATAGTCAGGATTAGAACTATAATCCAAAAGACCACAAGAAAGGAAACAAATATAATCTAGAATAGGAGAAGAAAGGGAACAAGGGAGCAAACATTATCATAGTGGAGGATAGGGTGGTGAGCTGGCAGAAGCGTTAGCATGTCGGGCAAAATAAAAACGATAAACGACGCCCTTTTCAAGCCTAGCCAGACTCATGGGCCCGGTTTCCCTTTTCTGTGCGTATGTGTTCCCCCCAGCTGGATGGGATGCTAGTCCATCGCAGCGTTACTCAAGAAACAGGAAGAGAGAGTAAGAGAAAGTTGTGGCGAAAGAGTACAACAGGGATCGCCACCATCCCTTGCCGGAGCCTCGTGGAGCTTCTAGGTGTTTTCACTCAATAAACACTCACGACGCCGGGTCTGGGGATCGAAACTGCGATCCTCCGACCGCGAGTCCGCTGCCCTAATCACTGGGCCATTGCGCCTCCACGTCGGGCAAAATGCTTAACAACAATTCGTCGATCTTTATTTTCTGAGTTCAAATTTCACCGAGGTCGACTTTGTCTTTCATCCTTTCGGGGTCAATAAAATAAGTACCAGTTGAACATTTGGTCAATATAATCGACCTAACCCTTCCTCCGAACCTGCTGACCTTGTGCCAAAATCTGAAACCATTATTATAATGGAGCTTGCGTAGGAATGTCTATAAGTATATGTAACCAAAACACTGCAAACCCTTCCTATTACCAACTATTACATCTTCCCCAAGTAACTCATACCTTACACTTCATCTTCTACACCAATCACATCGATGACTGAAAAGAAAAAATAATAAGCATTTGAGACAGGGAAAGATTTGTTTCCTGTCAGACGTCTAGCCTGTCTGTCGTGTCGCTGTCTAACAAAACTAGTTCTATGTAATAGTGTCGTCAGTACAGATCAGCTGGTGTCGATGATCAACGAGAGAGTTCTTCTGTGATCACTCGCACTGCGGAAAATAGCGACCAAATTTCCTTTGAATGATACCCTACCGTTTTAAATGGCATATTGGACAAAATAATTCCTAATACACAAATTGATGAGTTGGTCATGGCTAGAACGCTTTTCAGCATATGTATGTTTGACTAGGGTTTATCTGAGGTTAAATAACATGGACTTGGTTGACTTCGAGGTCAGAAAAAGAAGCTAAACTTATGACAAATCACGTCATTGTTCTAAATTGCGATACAATATTATATAAACATCCTGTAATACACACAAACATTAGATAATATGTTTATTATATAAGCAAAGAGAAGGCAGCGAGCTGGCAGAAACGTTAGCACGCTGGACGAAATGCTTAGCGGTATTTCGTCTGCCGGTACGTTGTTGGTTCAAATTCCGCCGAGATCGACTTTGCCTTTCATCCTTTTGGGTCGATAAATTAAGTACCAGTTACGCACTGGGTTCGATGCAATCGACTTGATCCGTTTGTCTGTCTTTGTTTGTCCCCTCTAAGTTTAGCCCCTTGAGGGCAGTAAAGAAATAGGTATTTCGTCTGCCGCTACGTTCTGAGTTCAAATTCCGCCGTGGTCGACTTTGCCTTTCATCCTTTTTGGGTTGATTAAATAAGTACCAGTTACGCACTAGGGTCGATGTCATCGACTTAATCCGTTTGTCCCCTCTGTGTTTAGCCCCTTGTGGGTAGTAAAGAAATAGGCATTCACCCGTCACTACGTTCTGAGTTCAAATTCCACCGGGGTCGACTTTGCCTTTCATCCTTTCGGGGTCGATAAATTAAGTACTAGTTGAGCACTGGTTTAATTCCTCCCCCAAAATTTCAGGCCTTGTGCCTATAGTAGAAAGGATTATTATATAAGCGAAGAGAAACGCCGCCCAGAGTTCGGTGTTTCTCTTAATATCAACAATGACGACACTGGTGATGTCAACAATTAAAACACAATAATTTCAAACTTGGTCTTAATTTTAGATTCTAGTTTTTCTTCAGAATGCGTGAATTTATAATAGCCTAACTCTATCCATAAAATACATACACGCCACTGACTTTTGCATAAAATTTTACAGTCCACAAACAGAAACAAAAGGCACAGTCAACTGGTGTAGAATTTGAACAAAAAATTCGGTTAAGCACTGACTATTCACAATCAGAATTTCTTTATGAGGTACTTTGTTTCTTCTGGATTTTTTTTTTTTATTTGTTTTCCTTTTTTAACATTATTTTTAAAACACAATGAATAACACCAATGATGTCAACTTTAATGCATCACAGTGCTTTAATTTCTTTTCTCTTTAGGACTTTAATTGATATACATTCATCATGGTTTCTGCCATGCTGAAATAACGATGAGAAGCATTTGACGCAATTTACTTAATTGTTTGCATATTGCAAGTAAATTAGTTTATCATATTAAGAAATAGAGGTCAAATTCCTGTGTGGATGAATGTGAACTCTGGAACGCGTGGTAGTAAACATAAATACATAGCTCTATACCATTTGTACCAACAATTATTTCTTTTTCAGGCCAAAGTCAACTGGTTTGTTTATTTACATTTTTCGAAACTGTGTATACGCGCAAACAGTGTGGAGCGAGCTTGCCAGAGTAGTTAACGAATAGCGGATTGTGCTATTATTCAAGACAGCTCGCTACGATATAAACAACTGTAAAACTTTAGCTTTTAAAGGTAAGAATCTTATCAAATATCATATTGAATTATCAGCGAAGTCATTTAACCCTCTTTGGTAAAACAGAAAATTTTCCCTTAGAGCTATTTTCTAACATAGTCTACTACTTTGTGAAAGTATATATACTCTTTTACTCTTTTACTTGTTTCAGTCATTTGACTGCGGCTATGCTGGAGCACCGCCTTTAGTCGACCAAATCGACCCCGGGACTTATTCTTTGTAAGCCCAGTACTTATTCTATCGGTCTCTTTTCCCGAACCGATAACTGACGGGGACGTAAACACACCACCATCGGTTGTCAAGCAATGCTAGGGGGACAAACACAGACACACAAACACACACACATATATATATATATATATATATATATATATACGACAGGCTTCTTTCAGTTTCCGTCTTCCAAATCCACTCACAAGGCATTGGTCGGCCCGGGGCTATAGCAGAAGACACGCATATGCTAATATTTTAGGAAAGTTGGTCAGGCAAACCTTAGTTTCTTACCAAAGATTCTTTTCCTTAATAAGAAATTTCGTTTCTAGGTCGACTTCCCCCTTCGTACATACAAAAGCAAGGCTGAGAGACAAAAATACATTAAGGATTTTGAAACATTTTATACCAGTCTAAGTTTACAACCATTCTTCAGCTCCTAATTGATGCTGTATTATTATCATTATCATCGTCATTATTATCATTATTAAAAAAGGCAGCGAGCTGACAATTTCTTGTTTTCAATATTTTTAGAATTTTTTTTTTTCCTTTATTTTTGCGATGTACGAAGAAAAATACGGAGATTATGATTCTGAAAACAAAATTTTTTTGTAAAATTTTAATTTTTCCCAAAAAATAATAATATCAAATAAATAAATAAACACCCCTCCCCTCCGGTGGATAGAGTCACATGGATTCCAACGTGTGTTGAGGGTCTTTTGAAATTAAGAGAAGTATGTAAAAATTATTTTTTTTTTTGCGCATATACATACACAACAAAATGACATTAAAATTTTTTTTTCCTTTTTTGGTAATTCGTATTTAAAAAGTTGATCTTCGGTTTGGCTATTGTTTCTAGCTTGTCAGAGAAGACACTTTAATTTCACTATCTGACATAGGGCGGAGAGGAGGGTTGTTTATTTATCTATTGAAAAACTGAAATTTCACAAAATTTTTTTTCGGTATCATAATCTCCGAATTTTTCTACGTATTTTGCCAAAAAAATTCTAAAAAAAGTGAAATTGGTGGTGGTGGTGGTGGTGGGGGGGGGGGGGGATTTAAGTTTTGAAATGCAGGTTTTTTGCAGATTTAGAATCTCCGCAATCGAATCAGTGGGTTTCTGTAGAAAAAAAAAAGCGGATGCAATTCTCCGGCGACCATTGTTATTCTTATCGTAGTTAACAAATCCAAGCATGAAAACGTTACTCAACTTTGGTGTTTTGGAGACAGACGCACCCTTCATACACACACATGAATGCATGAATGTACATATAAACTTCAGGAGTAGCTGTGTATAGGCGCAGGAGTGGCTGTGTGGTCGGTAGCTTGCTTACCAGCCACATGGTTCTGGGTTCAGTCCCACTGCGTGGCACCTTGGGCAAGTGTCTTCTGCTATAGCCTCGGGCCGACCAAAGCCTTGTGAGTGGATTTGGTAGACGGAAACTGAAAGAAGCCCGTCGTATATATGTATATATATATATGTATGTGTGTGTTTGTGTGTCTGTGTTTGTCCCCCTAGCATTGCTTGACAACCGATGCTGGTGTGTTTATGTCCCCGTCACTTAGCGGTTCGGCAAAACAGACCGATAGAATAAGTACTGGGCTTACAAAGAATAAGTCCCGGGGTCGAGTTGCTCGACTAAAAGGCGGTGCTCCAGCATGGCCGCAGTCAAATGACTGAAACAAGTAAAAGAGTAAAAGAGATACATCCACATGCACTTATATATCAATGATGTACACAAATACATGACAGGTATACATACGCATAAAGTAAATACATGCAGACAAATATATCAATATAACAAAGTTTAAAAGATAATAAAACCATACAACCAATGAAGAGACAAAAGAAACAGTAACATGATGCACGTTGATTTTATTAGGTACTAGCAGTATCGCCCGGCGTTGCTCGGGTTTGTAAGAGCCCCTAGTAGGCAACGACTAATACCAATCTAGTTCTTTCCCTCTAGGGAACGAAGGCGCATGTGTAGGTTGCAATGTCTTCTCTTCACTCGAATACTTCTGTGTATACGATGTTCCTAGCTGTCCCTTTGGGCGAAAACATGAAAACATCATTGCACCTCCCAACGCGTGAACAGCCCATGTACAGCCCAAAAAATGTGTTGCATATAAAAAGCTTAGATTCTCGACCCCATGTCGAATTTATCGATTTTTTCAGAACTGGGGGAACTTTTCAAAATTTTCGCTGCTTTAGTTTTGAATTATGACATTGGGCTATGTGTGTGTCAAGTTTCATCAGAATCGGTTGAAAGCCGTGGTCAGGGTGAGGGTACAACCTGACAGACACACAGACAGACAAACTGCCGTTTATATAGAGAGAGATTTCGTTTTATTTAGAAAGCTACAATGAAAAGGTCAGACGCTAAACTCTAAATTTCACCTTAAAGTTGACACCGCTCCCTTTAAATGCAGAAAATGTGTGTCTCGCTATTGGCTAAAAATATACAGGTTTTTAACTTTTGTCGATTTATAAACCTCAGTAACTTTTTCTCCAATTTTTTCCCTCCGCAACATCATACCTATTTCTTTACTACCCACAAGGGGCTAAACACAGAGAGGACAAACAAGGACAGACAAACGGATTAAGTCGATTATATCGACCCAGTGCGTAACTGGTACTTATTTAATCGACCCCCGAAAGGATGAAAGGCAAAGTCGACCTCGGCGGAATTTGAACTCAGAACGTAGCGGCAGACGAAATACCTATTTCTTTACTACCCACGACTTAATCCATTTGTCTGTCCTTGTTTGTCCCCTCTGTGTTTAGGGGCTAAACACAGAGGGGACAAACAAGGACAGACAAATGGATTAATTCGATTATATCGACCCCAGTGCGTAACTGGTACTTATTTAATCGACCCCGAAAGGATGAAAGGCAAAGTCGACTTCGGCAGAATTTGAACTCACAACGTAACGGCAGACGAAATACCTATTTCTTTACTACACACAAGGAGCTAAACACAGAGAGGACAAACAAGGACACACAAATGGATTAAGTCGATTATATCGATCTCAGTGTGTAACTGGTACTTATTTAATCGACCCCGAAAGGATGAAAGGCAAAGTCGACCTCGGCGGAACTTAAACTCAGAACGTAGCAGCAGACGAAATACCGCAAAGCATTTCGCCCGGCGTGCCAACGTTTCTGCCAGCTCGCCGCCTTTCCACCACAACATCATACCTTCACAGCAATGAGACTGGAAGGCTACATTATTATAGCCGATTTTCAGACTTTTTACTGTCTACTGATACTGATGAACATCATCATCATTATCGAGGTGGTGGTGGAGTTGGTTAATAAGGATGTAGTCGTAGTATCGTCATTGCTGTGCTTCTTCATTCACTCTATTGTCAACCCTTATTAAAAGAACTTGTGATCAAAGACGTGTCCTTGTTTGTTCTCTCTGTGTTTAGCCCCTTGTGGGTAGTAAAGAAATAGGTATGATGTTGTGGGGGGAAAAATTGGAGAAAAAGTTACTGAGGTTTATAAATCGAAAAAAGAAAAACCTGTATATTTGTAGCCAATAGCGAGACACGTTTTCTACATTTAAGGGAGCGGTGTCAACCCCGTCTTGTTAAGGGTGTATAGTTCCCTATCAAGCAATATATCCTTTTCTTATTTAAGCTGTATTTTAGCGAAATTCGACTTATTTCTAACAAGTGATGTTGACTATGAGTTTTTTAAGACGACTATTATTATCATTATTATTATTATTATTATTATTATTATTATTATCTTTGCACAGACCGTTCGCGACACCTTTAAACCTAGGACCTTTACAGAATACCCTCGAATATTTGTGTTTGTGTGTATTATATTTACTATATTTATGTCACACACATATTATATTTATTTTATACGTATATATTTTATAGCCATATATTATATAAATGTATAATACTCACAAGAGCTTTGGTCGGCTCGAGGTTATAGCAAAAAAACACATGCTCAGCATGCCACGTGGTGGGACTGAACACAGAACCATGTAGTTATGAAACAAATTTCTTATCACACAGCCACGACTGCACTAGTTGTACTTGGAGATGGAATTAAAGCTACAGCTGTCTGTGGAATGGTCAGTTGCGTACACGCTAATTCAATGCGCAGAAAATTCAGTTGAATCCACGTCGTCGAAAATGACGGAGAACCATCCATACACATTTATATATTTCTTTATTGCCCACAAGGGGATAAATATAGAGAGGACAAACAAGGACAGACAAACGGATTAAGTCGATTACATCGACCCCAGTGAGAAACTGGTACTTAATTTATCGACCCCGAAAGGATGAAAGGCAAAGTCGACCTCGGCGGAATTTGAACTCAGAACGTAACGATAGACGAAATACCGCTAAGCATTCCGCCCGGCGCGCTAACGTGTCTACCAGCTCGCCGCCATACACATTTATAAAAAAAACAATGTGTATGTGTGTGAGAGAGAGAGAGAGAGAGGGAGCAAGAGTTAGATCTATCAATGTCTCTTGTATGTGCTATAAGTTGTTTGTTTTCAATTTAACACTCATTCGAGTGGGTGGGTGTCAGAGAACTTGTATTAGCTTCACTCCCCGGACAGTAATAGGAATTATTCAAGCGTATAAATGCGGAGAAACGTAATCGAAGAAACAGAAAGGAGAGAGAGAGAGAAAAAAGTGCAGTAAAGAGAAGGAGATAGGAAGAGTGGCAAACATATGATATTGTGTGTGTGCGTGTATACATATATATATATATATATATCTATCACGTGATCACGTGACCGACCAGACCATCAGATGTTGTTACACATCGCTGGTCACAATGCGTTCGCATTGTTTTAGCCTTCGAATGACGCCACCCCGCTGGCTAAGCGAGCAGGCCAACAGAAGAAAGAGTGGGAGAAAGAGTGGTGAAAGAGTACAGCAGGGATCACCTGCCATCCCCTGCCGGAGCCTCGTGGAGCTTTTAGGTGTTTTCGCTCAATAAACACTCACAACGCCCGGTCTGGGAATCGAAACCGCGATCCTGCGATACACACACACACACTAAAAATTAATATGAACAGCTAAGCGTAATATAAAACCATAAAGGAAAAATGTAATTGTCACTAATTGTGAACGGGGGTGCCGTATAGGATCTAGATTGCAAGAAATAAGAGTTAAAATCCTTGGCCGTTGCTGCTACAGTTTTCAACGCATCGTCATTTGCGGCTCTCAGAATGATCTAATCGTCCTCTCGTGGGTGCCACCAGAGTCAGAAATTGGCAACAAGCGGAAAACCGGGAGGTCACAACCTCTGTTTCTGCTTCGTTGCCGCATCTTAAAATAGCTCTCTCTCTCTCTCTATATATATATATATACACACACACACACACACACACACACACACACACACACACACACACATATATATATATATATATAATATATATATATATATATATATATATATATATATGAGAGAGAGATAGAGGAGCTCTGATAGCTGTATAACAGAAGCAATTTAATTTGCAGCCCTTCTAATTCTTATCTCTGTTTCCCGGGCGAAATGCGTAGCCGTATTTCGTCTGCCGCTACGTTGTGAGTTCAAATTCCGCCGAGGTCGACTTTGCCTTTCATCCTTTCGGGGTCGATAAATTAAGTACCAGTTACTCACTGGGGTAGATGTAATCGACTTTATCCCTTTGTCTGTCCTTGTTTGTCCCCTCTATGTTTAGCCCCTTGTGGGCAATAAAGAAATATCTTTTTCATTTCAACCTAAGCTATAAACATTCTTCAACCGATACAAACACGTATGCACACACAGCGCTCTTCTAAGTTTATTCCTCCTCACATCGCTTTTTCTTCTCAGTTCCATCTCGGCACATTCCCTTTCCATTGCTTTATTTACACATGGATTATTTTTGTATAATAATATTCCTAATAATTATTTCTAAGTGTCCTCTGCTATAGCCTCGGGTCGACCAAAGCCTTGTGAGTGGATTTGGTAGACGGAAACTGAAAGAAGCCCCTCATATGCGTGTGTGTCCCAACGCCATTTCTTAATAACTGATGCTGGTGTGTTTGTCCCCGTAACTTAGCAGTTGGCAAAGAAAGCGATAAAATAAATAATAGGTTTACAATGAATAAGTCCTGAGGTCGATTTCTGCGGTGCTCCAGCATGGACGTAGTCAAATGACTGAAACAAGTAAAAGAATAAAACAATGAAAGTATATTGGTGCAAGCCCTGGTGTAAGTGCGGAAAGGTTAGTCGATGCTGTTGGCCCCAATTATTGATTAGCACTTCATTTCATAGATCCCACATAGATGAAAAAGAAAGTTTACTTCAGAGGGATTTGAACTCAGAATATAAATAACTGAAACAAAAACCGGGAAACACTTAGCCCTAGGCTCTAGCGATTCATATTTCTTTATTGCTTTATTGCTCACAAGGGGCCAAACTTAGAGGGGAGAAACAAGGACTGACAAAGGTATTAAGTCGATTACATCGACCCCAGTGCGTAACTGGTACTTAATTTATCGACCCCGAATGGATGAAAGGCAAAGTCGACCTCGGCGGAATTTGAACTCAGAACGTAACGGCAGACGAAATACCAATTTCTTTACTGCCCACAAGGGACAAACAAGGACAGACATAGGTATTAAGTCGATTACATCGACCCCAGTGCGTAACTGCTACTTAATTTATCGACCCCGAAAGGATGAATGGCAAAGTCGACCTCGGCGGAATTTGAACTCAGAACGTAACGGCAGACGAAAAAGCTAAACATTTCGCCCGGCGTGCTAACCCTTTTGCCAAATCACCGTCCTTATTATTATTATTATTATTATTATTATTATTATTATTATTATTATTATTATAATAATAATAATAATAATAGTAGTAGTAGTAGTAGTAGTAGTAGTAGTAATAATAATAATGATAATAATAAACTTTCCACTCTAGGCACAAGGCCTGAAATTCGGGAAGGGGTTTGCACGTCGATTACATCGTCCCCAGAGATCAACAGGTTCTTATTTCATCGACCCCTAAATAATGAAGAGTAGAGTCGACGTCTGCGGAATTTGAACTCAGAACGTTAAGACGGGCGAAATGCCATTAAGATAACAATTCTGCCTGCTGGGTTGACTGGAGCAATGTGAAATGAAATGTTTTGCTCAAGAGCACACAACGTATCGCCCGGTTTAGGAATCGAACCCACAATCTTACGATCATGAGTCCACCACCCTAACCACTAAGCCACATGCGCCTCTGTGTGTGTGTGTGTGTGTGTGTGTGTGTGTAAACCGAGGACGGGCAAAATCGTAATAAAATATATTAAGACTTTATTTAAATTCGACGGATATTTGTCCTCATTTTGTTTGTTGTTAACACAACGTTCCGGCCGATATACCCTCCAAGCCTTCTTCAGGTGTCTTAGGGAAATTTCGAACCTGGGTTCTCATTCCTAAGGTATTCTTCGATGTTAATATCTTATGATTATTATTATTGTTCAGGTCACTGCTTGGAATCGAACTCGGAATCTTGGGATTAGTAGCCCGCGCTATTAACCACTACGCCATATGCCCTAAGACACCTGCAGAAAGCTGGAGGGTATATCAGCCGAAACGTTGTGTTAACAACACACAAGATGAGGACAAATATCCATCGAATGTAAATAATGTACATAATGCCTCATCTCTTAAATATAGAACAGTATATATCAAGACGTTAAAAATTTATTTTGCAAAAGAAGACAAATAGAAATACAAGCAAAAGTATAAAAAGTAAATCACTATGATATATCCACATAGATACAACTTTAAAATAAAAGCAAATAATAGATGTATATGTGTGTGTGAGGGTGTAAGGGCCTGCTCTCAGGTACAGATGACGAGTCGCCTGTTGGGATCAGAGCCCTTCATAATTGACTACCTTCTACTTACACCTTTTCTACAAACTTAGTTCTCCAGAATTGCTCCTTAGCAATTTTGGGTTTAGCTGAGCTGTGAAGCGCTCTTGAGCATACTCGTCCAACAGTTGATTGCCCATTAGCGTGGTCTTTATCAAAATTGCTCTTGGTGCTCATGTTCCATCTCTTTCCCTATCAGCATATCGCTTGCGTATATAGATTCATTCTAAGGTCATTGTTAGATCAAACAGGATAGTGTTCTACTTTTGTAGCCTGTTATAGTTCAGGTACTTCGTAGGAGTTGGTGTTATGTCGTTAGAGACCCCGTTGTTTTATTCGCCCTTTTCTAAGGGGCTCATTATTTTCTTTCTGTCCCTTCATTCCTTTCTTTACGTTTCCTTCCCTTCCCCACTTGTTGCTTTCTCCTCAAACAGCCGAAATTGCTAAGATGATCCGGTTCCGACTGAAGATTAGAGGCTTCGAGTGACCCGTCTGTTTTTTTTTATGTCGTCTCTTTGTGTGTTTTTGCGTTCTTGTCCCACTTTGTAATTTATATTTTATATTTAATTTCTATACATATATATATATATATATATATATATATATATATAAGGGCGCAGGAGTGGCTGTGTGGTAAGTAGCTTGCTAACCAACCACATGGTTCCGGGTTCAGTCCCACTGCGTGGCATCTTGGGCAAGTGTCTTCTGCTATAGCCCCGGGCCGACCAATGCCTTGTGAGTGGATTTGGTAGACACAAACTGAAAGAAGCCTGTCGAATATATGTATATATATATATGTATGTGTGTGTGTGTTTGTGTGTCTGTGTTTGTCCCTCTAGCATTGCTTGACAACTGATGCTGGTGTGTGTTTACGTCCCCGTCACTTAGCGGTTCGGCAAAAGAGACCGATAGAGTAAGTACTGGGCTTACAAAGAATAAGTCCCGGGGTCGATTTGCTCGACTAAAGGCGGTGCTCCAGCATGGCCGCAGTCAAATGACTGAAACAAGTAAAAGAGAAAAGAGAAAAAAGAGAAATATATATATATAAATCAAGATGACTTGATTTTGATGCTGAGTGTGGTCTCAAACCGATTTTGTATTGATGGTTGTAACCTCCCGGCTTTCCATTTATTGCCAGTTTCTGACACTGGTGGCACGATCGAGAGGACGATTTTACTTGTGTCCTCTTTGATCGTTCCAGAGCCGCGAATAGCGATACGTGAAAACCTGTAGCAGAAACAGCTAAGGTCTTCGCTTCTGGTGTCTGCTGCCGTTGTCTCTATTTCGTTGCCGCGTCTTCTCACGTCCGCTGTTCTCTCTTTTCGACTGGTTTACTAATTGTTTTCCGGACTGAACGCTCTGAAGAGACCATTATTACTGCCCACTAATTTGACTGACCTCTTCTTTGCTCCCTCAATGAGGTAAAGCTTCTAGATGGACTTGTTTGTCTTTGGTTATCATTAGAATCTATATGACCTTACATATACCATCGGGTTACATATTGTACTCTTGTATTACCCCCATGTTGAGCAAATCTAACAAGCCGAGCAATTTCTCTCCCTGTGAATCTGGTATTTCTAAGTCCCATGTATTGCTACATCAGTCTGTGAACAGACATATGGCACTGCAACTCCAACTATCTTCGTCCCGTTTTCGATTAAAAAAAAAACCAAAAAAAAAAAAAACAGGCACGCGCCTCTCCACATGTTGCACTAACCAACGGAACACACAATCTTCCACACATGAATTTGGGCTTCCTCCAGCTCTTCATTTAAGGGCATATGTGGAGCAGTGGTGTAGCTAGAGGGTATGCCGCCCGGGCCAAACCTCAAATTTGCCCTGGGCTTCTACAGCTTGCACGAGAACCCAAAAGCGCCGCCCCAATAAAAGCGCTGCCGTTACAGACCACCCGCATCGTCCACATCCCTTAGTAAATCTACTTATAAGAAACCCAACTCCGTTTTCAAAACAGCAAGCCACGCTGCCTTCTACTTCATTATATCTTATAAAAACACTTGTCGAGCGAAGTGGTACTGCTTTTAGCGACATAACCTCATACACTTTCCTCCTTTTACTTGGAACACGTCGAATCCCTCGTTTTTGTCCACAATTTCCATAGATAGTGTGTTGATATATATACATGCATTTTCATTGAAATTATTTTCCATTCCAGCACTGATCATTTGCAAGCCCTGCTCTGTGTACGTGTGTCCGAAATTTCGTATATTCCGTTTATAGTTCCGATTGTATTTATTTACAATAGTGCTACCGTTACTGTGACAAAATATCTCTTCCTGACACTTCTGAGACAGTCATCGAGTGACGCGTAAATCTGGCTAATATCAAAAGCGTATGACAGACAGTTTTTAAAATGTCTAAGGACAGACAGACAGATCTATCCCCTGCAACCCCACCCCCACACACAAGTTATGTGGTAGACATCCAATTAGCCCGAAGACCTTCGGTCTGCCGTTACGTTGTGAGTTCAAATTCCGCCGAGGTCGACTTTGCCTTTCATCCTTTCGGGGTCGATAAATTAAGTACCAGTTAAGCACTGGGGTCGATATAATCGACTTAATACCTATGTCTGTCCATGTTTGTCCCCTCTATGTTCAGCCCCTTGTGGGTAATAAAGGAAAGAAATAGGTTATTCGCCTGCCGTTACGTTGTGAGTTCAAATTCCGCGAGGTGACTTTAACCTTGCCTTTCATCCTTCGGGGTCGATAAATTAAGTACCAGTTAAGCACTGGGGTCGATATAATCGACTTAATACCTATGTCTGTCCATGTTTGTCCCCTCTATGTTCAGCCCCTTGTGGGTAATAAAGAAATAGGTATTTCGCCTGCCGTTACGTTGTGAGTTCAAATTCCGCCGAGGTCGACTTTGCCTTTCATCCTTTCGGGGTCGATAAATTAAGTACCAGTTAAGCACTGGGGTCGATATAATCGACTTAATACCTATGTCTGTCCATGTTTGTCCCCATCTATGTTCAGCTCCTTGTGGGTAATAAAGAAATAGGTAGTGTAGTCAAGGAACCAAAATAAAAAAAAGTTCTTTTCTGTTAAGAAAATATCTTCTACGCGGAGTTTTTCTATAAACAAACTAAAAACAAAACAAAAAATAAACAAAAAAGAAAAAAGGAAAAATGTGCTTATATATGTATGAATAGATATATCAGCGCGCGCACACACACGCGCACACACATACACACGCGCGCGCACACTTCCTGCACGCACATGTCCTTTGATTGTCTCCTTCTAACCACCTGCTTCTCGAGTCTCCCTACTTTTCCGAATGTTTATCGTTCCATCAATCGCTTCATTCTTCTGTTAATCATACCGTCTGTCCATCCGTCTATCTGTCTATCCATTCATCTGTCTGTGTTTAGCAGTCAGCTTCTCTTTCTCTCTCTCTCTCCCGCTCTCTCTCTCTCTCTCTCTCTCTCTCTATCTATTCATCTATCTATCTTTCACTTTCTCTTTTATATTTTTATTTTATTTTTTTTTTTTTGGTTCTTTTCTTTCCTTTTACGATCCCTCTTGATCGAAAACCTACGCCACCCCCTTTTTTTTGTTTCTTTTTTTTTTTTTTTTCATCCCCCCCCAAAGAAAAAGCTCTACCTTGTAACTTGTCCCATCTGTGTGCAGCCCTGTGTGGCCAATAAAGAAACTTATCTTT
>NW_021831707.1:0-34372 GCF_006345805.1 Octopus sinensis | reverse complement strand
TGAGGTACTCAGAAATCTGGATGATTTTATATTTTCAGATATTTATTAGTATGTTACATGTTTTTATAAATCATATATCATATATTAGCGCTTTCGTCCACTCTAGTGGAGTCTTCAAATTGAACTGTTCACGAAAAAATAATTTGCGAAGGTATCATTGACATATGTGTGTGTGTTTCTGTGTGTTTGTGTGTGTGTGTTGTGTGTGTGTGTGTGTGTGTGTGTGTGTGTGTGTGTGTGTGTCTGTGTGTCTGTGTGTGTGTGTCTGGTGTTGTGTGTGTATGTATGTATATATGTATGTACATGATATGCGACAATTAGTTGATTGCCATAATAAAGCTCAGAGTTTCGGATGTCGGGGCGGAAGTCTGCTCCGGCATCTCGTCAGTTATTAAGAAGGGAAATTACCTGAAAAGGAAGAAAGTAAAATTACTCGAAGGTAAAATAACGCTCATAGAATCCGTGCATACGCGCATGTACATACATACGCATGCGCTCACGCACACCCACGTGCATGTGCATATATGCATATACTTACTCACACTCGCGTGAAACACATATATGCGCACCCATACACACTTTATATATATATATGCATCTATACATATATATATATATATATATATATATATATATATATATATATATATATATATATATATATATAGCATCCATACATATGTAAACATACACATATACATACCCGCACACAAGTATATACACCCATACACGCACAATATATTCATATGTAGTCTCTATTCACACATGCACAAATATGTTGGGTGAAAGGTAACATACACATATACATACCCGTGTGTGCGGGTATGTATATGTGTATGTTTACATATGCATGGATGCATACATATATATGTACGTGTGTGGGTGTGCATATATGAGTATATGCATATATACACATGCGCGTGGGTATGTATATATGCACATGCACGTGGGTGTGCGTGAGCGCATGCGTATGTATGTAAATTTGCGCATATGCGTATTCTATGAGCGCGGGTTTACCTTCTTCGAGTATTTTTACTTTCTCCCTATTCGGGTAATTTCTCTTTATTTACCGGTCATTCTCATAGCTCTTTTGTTTGTCTTAATAACGGTCATCTTCATAGTAATTTCCCTTTATTTAACGGTCATTTTCATAGCATATTTTTATTGCCTCGATAACTGAAGAGATGCCGGAGCAGGCTTCCGCCCCAACATCCGAAACTCCGAGTTTTATTATGGCAAACGACTAATTGTCGCATATTATATTATAGATAAATTTCTCTATTTACATAATATCGAGGTCTCATTCATTCTTTTGTTGTCATATTATATATATATATATATATATATATATATATATAATAATATATATATATATATATATATATGATGAATTCTCTCGTCGTGAACGAGAAATGATTGTTCAGTAAAATGAAGCAGTAATCATGTTCTATGAACACGAATGTGTCTCTTGAGGCCTTCTTGTGGCTTGAGCACTTTTACCATGTGTTTTCTTGGGTCGATGCTATGGCCTATTTTGCCTCGTGCCACAAAACCACAATAACAAGTAAGGTTTCCATTTAGAAGAGCAGCGTTTTTCCACCATGCCTTCATGCTTACCAAAGTTAATACCGATGTTGGAGTTGACTTTGCTCAAATCTTTGAACTGAGTAGAAGCAGGACCAGCGCCAGGCCCTGGTTTCTGTCGCCTTGTATTCCCAAGAAGAAAGGGTTATGTCGCATCATTTCAGACTGTCTTTTAGTTTATCTCTGAAGCGCAAGAGTGGCCTTTGAGCTGACCTTCCTGTGGGGAGCTGACCAAAGAGAAGTTGCTTCGGAATTCTGATATCACTCATACGTTTTCTTGATACTGATGTTCAGACCAAACTCTTCCGATGCACGGGAGAAGTTGTTTAGAATGCATTGCATGTCCTCAAGAGTGTGTGCTACAGTGCACAATCGTCTGCGAAGAGTAAATCTCGAACTGTTTGCACCAAAGTCTTAGTTTTTGCTTTGAAGCATTTGTTGGTTGAACAAGCCACCACCTGTTCTGTACTCAAACTTTACTCCTTCTTTAACACACTCGCACGCTGTTTCCAACATGACGGAGAAACACAAAGCATATAAGTGCGGTGCAAGAACACAGCCATGTTTTCTTCCATTTCAGACTGTGAAAGAATCGGACACTTCCTCGCTACATCTAACAGAAGCCATCATCCCTTGATGGAAAGAAATGATGACATTGAGCACCTTTTTGGGAACACCTAGCTTTCTAGGGACAACCTAAAGAGCATCTCTAGATACAGTGTCGAAAGCTTTAGTTAGATCTACAAAAGTGACAAAAAGGTTTCGATTGTATTTACAGCAGTTGCTTTAGGCTGAAAATCATATTCACTGTGCCTCTACCAGCCCGAAAGCCACATAGTGATTCGGGTAACACTAAGCTGGCAAGGGCATCTTTGGTCTGTTTAAGGTAAATCTTACAAGGATTTTCTCGGCAACACACAAAAAGGAGATATCTCTATGGTTATCACATTAACATTTGTCGCCTTTGTGCTTATAAGGATGAACAGTAGAAGCGACTTTAAACTCCTGTGGGACTGATCCTGATTCCCAGATTAAAGAGAAGAGTTCACTAATTTGTTCAGCAAGAGATTGCTACCACATTTATATCTTGGCCGGCATACCATTGTTCCTAGACGACTTTCCATTCGTGAGCTGTTTTATGGCCATTTTTATCTCAGCATTTGATGGAGCAACTGACAGTTCTTCAAGGACAGGCTTCTGTGGTAGATTGTTGATCAGTTCTTCATCAAAAATTGAGTCTACATTCAGAACATTTGAAAAGTGCTCTGTCCAGCGGTTCAGGATTCCCTTTTTGTTTGTCAAAAGATTACCCACAGTTGAAAGTATGTGAGTTGAGCCACTAGACACAGGTCCGTAAACACCCTTTAAATTTTAATAGAATGACTTTAAGTCACATCTAACCGCAGCATCCTGCAAATCCTGTGCCTTCTTTCGCCACTATATCTGTTTCATATGCCTCATTTGAGATTGGAATGTATTTCTGACCTTTTTAAAATCGTTGCGTTTTGTGGAATTATTTTTGTTTGACATCTACTGACAGTGGTACTTGTGCATATTGTCCAAACGAGGAGAGATGTTTGGATCTTTTGAACAGAAACCAGTCTTGGTGCTTCCTCTTAACATAGCCGAGTGCTTCACAGGATGACTCAAATAGAGCATTTTTAAAAGCAGGCCACACTGTTTCAATACCTATGTTTTCCGAAATCCCAGCAAGTTTGTTGTCGCAGGTTGTTTGAAATGAGGTTAAATTGTCATTGTTCCTCAGCATTGTCACGTCCACTTTTCGAACAAGTCGAGTGCGCTTGTTATGAATAGGACTGCGGATAGTAAAATTCACATTTGATCGTATCAGTCTAAGGTTAGACCAATGCTCCCCAATGGAGAAAGAACGTGTTACTTGGACATCTTCCTCAATGGAAGACCTCAGAGCTATGTAATCAATAAAGTGATAATGGTTGGACTGGGGATGCCTCCAGGTAGTTTTGTGGTGGTTGGAGAGTTGTAAAAGACTATTGGTAATCAAAAGGCCATACTCACTGCAAATCAATAGCAGCAGATAGCCGTTTGAGTTTGCCTTGCCAATCTCATGACTCCCTATTACGTCACCCTATATGAATGTATCACCCCCTACATGTGCATTGAAATTGTCAAGGTGAAGTTTTTCATGGATGGAGACAACTCTCAACTGGCTACGTAACTCAGAGTGAAACAGCTTTTTGACTACGTCATTTGAGTGCATGGTTGGAGCATAGCAGTTGAAAATAGTTACATATTTATTTTTGCCAATGCAGATATGCAATGACATGAGTCTTTCATTAATGCAGAGATTCAAAACGTTGCTTCACCTCATTCCGAATAGTAAACCCAACACTTTACTTTCAGAGGCTTTCTCATCCAGATAAAAAGTGTATCCAGCATCAACTTCCAGTAGCTTACTACAATCCGCTAGTCTGGTTTCTGAAAGAGCTGCTATTCCAATTTTTTCTTTCCTTCAAGACATGGGTAACCAAAGCGGTCTTACGTTCTATGTTTTTCTTGCTGTCCTGAAGAGTTCACACATTCCAGGATGCAATAAAATGCTGTTTTTTTTTTTTGTTTTCGATTTGCTTAATCTTCTGTTGCAGGTTTGGATGCTCAGCCATTTGCACTACGAGTAAGCAATTTCTAGGTCACATTTTCTTGACCCCTCCTCCACAGAGGGAATGCAGTGCCATCCTTAAAAAGGGCTGCTTTTTTGTGAAAGGAGGACACAAATTACACAATTACTCGCAGATGTTGTGTAAAGTGGCCATCTACCTTTCACCACCTATGTGCGAAGTTCAAGCTAAGAACTTCCAGTGACATCCTTCACCTGTTCCTGTCGCTATCATCGTCATACGATTTGGGGCGAGGAGGCACAAAACATGTTGGTATTTGCTCATGGTATTTATTGAGCTACCTGCACATGGTTTTGTTTATACACATATATATTCGACTGTGGCCATGCTGGAGTACCGCCTTTAGTCAAACAAAAATGCCTTAGGAATGAGAGCCCAGGTTCGAAATTTCCCCAAGATACCTGAAGAAGGCAGGAGGATATATCAGCCGAAACGTTGTGTTAACAACAAATAAGATGACGACAAATATCCGTCTAATGTAAACAATGTAAATAATGTACATAATTCCTCATCTCTTAAATACAGAACTGTAGAGATTTATATATCCAGTATTATTATGCAGTCAATCACATCTTTCTATTTCAGCACATACATATGTTTTTGCTGAAATTTCGTGCACACTGCAAAATTTTGCATCTTGGTGTGCATTTTGGTGTTAATTGCCGCCTCTTCAGGGTGCTATTAACATCGTTCCAGATCCCATCTGAACTAAATACAAATCCAACCAAAATATTGTGTGTGTGTGTGTGTGTGTGTGTGTGTGTGTGTGTGTGCATGTGTGTGTGAGTGTATGTGTCATTGTATCTGTTTTTGCCCTTACCCTACCATAGTTTGACAAATGATGTTGGTGTGTTTACGTCCCCGTAACTTAGCGGTCTGGACTAAGAGATCTCAACCATTTTTTATCTATGGACCCGTTTGATTACTATTTTATTCTGATGGATCACCATAGTCATTTGATGCTTAAAAACTAGTTTTATAGAAACTTCTTCCAAAATTCTTATTTTGCTTTTCACACATCAACTTGCGTAGGTTGAATTATGCAAAATGGTAAAGAAAGAAACTTCGCTGTTTCTTGCAATACAAACCAATACATATATCTAAAGCAATTTTTTTTTCAGGAGCCCTTAAAATACTACTGTAGATCCCCAATTTACTATTTTGTTTTGTGGGCCCCAAAAAATCTTATATGGACCATCGGAGGCCATATGGACGCCAGTTGAGAACCGCTTTTCTGAACAAATGACAAAGATTTTTTTTCGAGAATGTGTTTCATATATAGATATTTCCCCGAAGTTAAATCATGATTTTTCTAAGAAATACTACCCCCAATCAAAACAACTAGCGTTCCCACGCCCTATATTGGTATCTTGACATTTGCAGCCCGTTTGTTAGTTCGCTGTGTCCACAAGAGGACACTACAGCATAAGATAAGAACCACAGTTGGACTAAAGTTTTCGATGTCAGAGAGCTTGAGAAATTAGGTTACCTCATGCAGCGGTTATTTGCTAGTTACATCGGCTGCCGATACGTACGCAGCACACACACACACACGCCCGCGCACGCATATGATATTCTTCTACTTCTCTTTTTCCCACATACACCCATACCCTCTCTCTCTCTCTCTCTCTCTCTCTCTCTCTCTCTCTCTTCTCTCTCTCTCTCTCTCTCTCTTTCTCTCTCGCATGCACAACCACCATACAAACACATGCTTTCATACAGGCAGAGACGTGTCAAATATCCACTAAACATTTGTGAATTTGTTGAAACATTGTCGAGGTCACCTTGACAGAATACTTGACTGCTATTCTATAAATGTACGTGTGTATACACGTGCAATGAGGCGGGAGTTTGTGTTGCGTCTTTTATGTATATATGTGTATGCTTGTGTGTGTGGATAGGGGAGTGCTTGTGTGTGTGTGTCTGGGTAGAGGAGTAATTTGTTTTCTACAGCTTTTATATAATACACAAACAGATATTACATACACATATGTACTTATATACATGATTGTGTGTGCGCACACGTAAGTGTATGCTTGTGCGTGCTTGCGTGTAGGTACATATATACATACATACATATGATTAATAGAACAGGACAAACAGAACTCAATACATGTGTGTATGTGTGGGGGTGCGTGTGTGTGTATGTGTGTGTGTGTGCGTGTGTGTATTGAGGCACATGGCTAAATGGTTAGGGTGTTGCACTCACGGTTGCAAAATCGTGGTTTTGATTCCCAGGTCAAGCGTTGCGTTATGTTCTTGAGCAAAGCACTTAATTTCACGTTACTCTGCGATCATTTCGTCCTCTGACAATTGGCACATGGTGAACCTGTACAGATAAAGTCGATTTGATGGAGGAAATGAACACGAACATTTGATCACTATAAACAAATCATCTGTGTAGTTGTTTAGCAAGAAATTTTATTTTAAATTGGCCATAATGGGTTATACATAACTAGATAAAACAGGACTATCAAGAACAACTAGAGGTCTACAACAGGGTGGAATGGGCGGATGGAATAACAATATAAATAGAATTAACAAATAAAAACTTTTTCCATGACAGTTATGCTTTAACAAGACGAAATGTTGGGTATGGAGACCCCACAAGCCACGACCCAGCACTGCTCTCACACGGGAGCCTAAGGTATTCCGTTAAAGTTGGCCACATTCATACAAAACGATCGTGCCACCTGCAACCATCTACTTTTAAACCCACAATCGGTGGTAGTAGCACTGTTTCTCTCTCTCTCTCTCTCTCTCTCTCTCTCTCTCTCTCTCTCTCTCTCTCTCTGTCTCTGTCTCTCTCTCTCCTCTCTCTCTCTCTCGCCTTATTTTTCTTTTAGATGGAATGAGAAATATTTAATTAAACCCAGGCCAGAGAGGAAATTGCCCGTCTTAATTCCTTTCAACCTCGTTGGCCATAGGACCTATTGGCTATATCTATCAAGCAGAAAAAGGTTGCCTGCGGTGATCTGGCAGAAACATTAGCACGCCGGGCGAAATGCTTTGCGGTATTTCGTCTGCCGCTACGTTCTGAGTTCAAATTCCGCCGAGGTCGACTTTGCCTTTTATCCTTTCGGGGTCGATTAAATAAGTACCAGTTACCCACTGCGGTCGATATGATTGACTTAATCCCTTTGTCTGTCGTTGTTTGTCCCATCTATGTGTAGCTCCTTGTAGGCAATAAAAAAAATAAGAAAAAGGTTGCCTGCCTTTCCCGGTTAAAGGAAGGAGTTGGGACAATCTTAATGATAGACTCGTTTGACAACTGTACTCCTAGATGCGACAGCAGGTGTTCTACGTAAACCCAAAGGTCTGAAATCAACAGACACTGTACGATAGAGTGCAGAACAATTTCGTTGCTCTGCTTGCATCTCGAGCATGTCCGTGTGTCTGCGCATCTGTACCTAAAGGGTTTATTGCAAACAGGTAGAGCTCCTCGATAGCACTGCCAGGCTAAGGATTTCTGGTAGTTATCCATGGGCCTTGGCCCAAACGTCCTTCAGAACAGACTGTGAGTTGACCGTCATCGAGGCACAGAGTTTACCCCAGAGCGTCATCGCAAGTACCAGACACTAACCCTCTATAAAAGGACGAGGTGGAACCCCCGCCGCTCGCATTGCTCGTCCAGCAGAGAAGCAAGAGAGCCTGACGGCATTCTACTTGCCAAGCATCCAAACTAGGTCTACGCATGATCCATGAGTTCAACTTGCTAAAGGAGTCGGACTGTGGGAAGATCAATTTCACGAAGGACGACTACACCTGTTCACACTCTAGGTAGAGCTGGAGATGTCTCAGCCTTAGTGCATGTCTGCGCATTTTCAGCCAAGGCATGCCCAGCTTTCCATTTAGCGGTAGTTGACAGCAAATACAGCGTATGATGACGAATGCAATAAACACATTCGCCACCTCCACCCTCCCTCTCAAGGACAGCTTCCTTTCAGCCTATTTCTGGGGAAGACTGGTCACTCTGTTCGTAACTTCACAGTTTCTCTCTATTTGGAGGTCTGGACCGAACCAGACCCCGAACAATTTCACCGGGTCACCCGTCCAACGGCCTATGACGTTATTGGATGGAATCGACCTGCCTCTCCAGGTACCGAGCTGCAGGCCAACCAACTTATCACAGTTTATTTTTGCGCTTGACACTGCTTCGTATTACCTAATGACATCACCTACTAGATGCAGATGTCTGTCACGGGATACGATGACAGTGATGTCGTCCGCAAACACTGACACCGACCTCCCGCACCCCAGATCATGCGGGAAGCCCCTCAAGGCCTCCAATTTATGTAGTAAAGGCTCAAAGGCCAGAACGTATAAAAGGGAGGATAGGAAACATTTTTGGTGGACCGAACGCACAATGCTGAACGGCTCTGAAAGATAACTGTTCATTCGAAATGCTGATTTAATGTTACTAAATAATATGGAGATCCAACCGCGAAAGTACTGGACAAACCCGGCCGCTTCGAGGACTGCCGCCTGATAGCCATGATGAACCCTATCGAATACTTTAGAGTGATCTAAATGCATCAATACCCCTCAAATGCCAGGATTATTAACCACCTTGTGTATGGTGTAGCGTAGGAAGTGGAGGTTGTCGTGGATTGTTTTGGATGGAATGGCGCTTGTTAGCGCCTTCCCGTCCAGTTTGTCGACGTCAAGCGCCAACCTGTTACCTAGCACCTTGGCCAAAAGCTTCAGCTCTATATTAAGCAGAGTGATGGGCCTAAAGTTATCTATAATGTCACCCTTGTTTGAGCTCTTTCTTAGCAGCACCACGGTCCACCGGCTCACAGAGCTAGTAATGCTCCAACCCTGTTACCAGTTGGCGTAGATATTTGCCAGTGGGTTGCCAAACAAATCTGGCATATTACAATAGAACTCGTAGGGCAGACAATCTAGACCCGGCGATTTGCTCCCAACGCAGCCCGATAGGGCCTCTTTTACTTCCGCAACTGTGATCGGCTATTCATAGCACTCCGCCTCCTGCACTGAGAGTCTGGCAGACGAACCAGGAATTCCGAGAAGTCCATCCCGCGATCTGGCCCACCGTTCGTCCCAAACAGCTGAGCGAAATGCTGGTGAAGGACCAAACACATTTTGTCGGGTTCGTTAACTGTGCATCCATTTTCGTCTCTACTACACGGGCTCATCTTGCAGCGTACATTCCCTCTTGTCTCATAGCACGTAAATTAGCTCTGACAATGCAAACTTCGTGCTTAGCATTGAAGTGTTGGACGAGGGCCAATCTCATTGCCACGTTAGAACCATTGCCAGATTTAATGCCTCTTCTAGCGTGCTAACTAAGTCCCATTCTATTCTATTTTTCTAATGCTAAAACTTTGCTATATCTACGTGACTCAAATTTAATGGCTCTTTTTAGGGCGTACCACCAGTTGTTATTGATGGTGGCTCCAGTTAACGCCTGTTTCACTAATCCTCCATTCCGATCACTGTAGGCTTTGCACGCTAGGAGTGACGTATTTAGCTTCCAGTAACCGTGACCCTGTCTACAAAATCTATCTAAGTCAAGCTTACAAATCACAAACTTGTGATCCGTATAGCTGGCAATCTGAAATTGTGGACTACTAACGCTAGATTTATCACCGAAACTAATGGATATTCTATCTAAGTAGGATCTGGTCCATGTCCACATAGGAGCATCCGAGTGATCCATTCTAAACCTGTCAGCTAGTTGAAAGCGACTGTGCAGGTTAGTGAGGCAATTATACCCTTTTCTATTTAGAGTTGAACCAACACAATCCACACGTACATCTGGGATTCTGTTAAAGTCACCTACTAATACTAACATGCACGGCGTCACAAGGAAAGCCTTTAGGTGTCTGAAGTAGTCGGATTGCCCCGTGTCATTTGGGGCATAGACTGCAACCAGTCTGAAGGACGACCAGCATGCCTTGTGGGTTCACAATGTTAGTCTCGATTTCTAAATCCAGGCCTTTCCGGAATAAACCCACAATTCCCCCGTCTTCTCTAGGTTGGGTTAGAGATATGTAGTTCTCATAACCATCGAAGAGGTCAGCCTGGTTTCACTGGTGACTACGACATCCAAATCCCATGACCTGAGATCATTTAGCAAGCATGCTTCCTATCCCATTCACATTGCTAAGCTTGAACGAAACCATGATGAATAGAATTGATTACTTACTTGGTGATGGGAGTGGTGGATTCATCCTTCTCTCCCAGTGTGTCTTGTGCAGCGTTCTTAGTTGAGCCTTGGAGATTGGTGGGGTGTGTAGATTTATCCTCCCCACCCGTCGTGGCTTGTAGGGCGTCGTTGATTAAGTTCCGGTAAATGTGTTTTTGAATTTTAGTTGTTATGTTCCAGGGCCATTAGGATATAGTTGTTTTAACTCCGTATATGAATGACAGTCAAGTTTTATTATTTTGATGTGTTCAAGAATTTGTGAATGTGAAGCGGGGCGTTGAAAGTTGATATGCGGGGACTTTCGTTTATGTGTTCTGTTAATTGTGTGTTCTTTGCGTTGATTGCCGTGATGTTGATGACAGATTCTGGAGTATGAGGTTCAGGTGTGTATGGAAGGGCGCTTGTATTGTGGTGTGTGTCTGTGGGGCGGTGGGGTTGAGGAAGTGTTTATTCTTTTCCTTCTTTTTTTAGATACTTCTTACTTTTCCTCTTTTGTTGTGGGGTTATCTTGTCTTTTTGCGGTAGTGTTTGTGCAGGTTGGTGTAGGGTTTTGTTTATTAGTGCCATCCTTTGGGGCCTTACTCGTCTTGGTGTCCGGGGCGGGGCTTGTTGGTAGTATTGGGTTAGTTTTGGTTGCCTTGAACAGGTGTTTCAGAGGCACGTCTGGTGGAAGGTGGCCAGTTTCTAAGGTATCCGATGGACAAGAACTTCTAATGTGGCCCTTTTGACCATATTTGCAACATCTGAGCTTTGGACCCTCCACTATCACTCGGAAGGCTGTACCATCTGGTAAATTTATTAGATCTTGTATAATCTTGAGATCCTGCTGTGCGGCCTGTGTGATGATTTCTAGGCCTTGGCCCCACCAGTTTTGCTAGTGCAGCTTCGTGACCTGCAGTATGGAAATGCTACTTTCTAAATCGAGCATAACAGCGGTCACGAGCCACACTACGTCAACTTCTGGTAGGACCTCTCCTATTTTTATTTTGGACGTACGTTTACCCATATAAGTGGGAAGTAGCACCATTTCGTTAGTTTTCAAAATCACTGTAGAGTGTTCCTTTGTTTCTTCTTCGGATGCGAACCCTTACATCCACAGTGCTGTATCTTTTTTCTCTTTATATATATTTGGTATCGCCCCATATGGGTTGCAGGCACTTTTCTATTATTTCCTTTGGCATGTGTTCGACTTTTTTAGTTTTTAGCAAAAGAACTTTAAATAGTATTGTTTTTCTTGCTGTTGTTGAATTATATCACCGGGTGGGGTTAAGTTTATATTGTTCCTTCCACGCTTTGCTAAGCTTTTATATTTTTCTAGGTCTGATTGGTTAGTCTTTTTGTTTTCCTGGTTTATAGTTGCAACCGACGAGAAACTGCATCGGTTTGGTTTGGTTAATTCATTTTCTTTATCGATTAATTCCTTTTCATTGTTGTAGATTGGGGTGTCCTTTGTAGAACTTGTCGGATATTTCTGGGTATTTACTTTGTTCACCTCCTCCTGTTTGCGACAGGGAAGTGCTGGGAACATTACTTGGTACATCTTGTTGAGCCTGTTAGTATTGGGGGCGTTGTCTATGCTTTGGCTGAAAGCCATAATTTCAAAAAAGTGTAAACAAATTACAGAAAAAGTTGCGAAAATAATTAATTCGCTCCTTAGAGGAGACATTTTTAATCTCGATACTTCCCCTGATAAGCAGGTTTAGAATCGATAGCACACAAAATTCACAATAAAATAACACAATTTAGGTAGGCAAATGGCAGAATTCACAAGAAAAAAAAAAGACGCCCGTACAGTCGAAATTTAATTCTTTATTAGCCATTAGGGGCCGACACAGAGGGACAATACTGGACAGACAAGGTGAGGTCGTACACAAAATCGTGCAAACAGTTTTAACAATGATAAACAGCTAAAAATTGCAAGTGTAAATATATAAAACAACAGTGGTGCCCAAAAGGGGGAGTATTCTAGATTGGTCGTGGAAACCCCACAAACCACATGACAACCTTACTGCTAAGGCAGAAGCCTAGAAGTTTAAACCCAAGTTAAGCCCACTCGTTCAAACCATTCATACAACTTTTACACTTTTTTGCAATCCAAATCCAGTGAACTAAGGTCGTTGAGAAAGCGCCCTTGCTTTCAAAACGACCCCAAGCCATGCACATTTAAGCAGCGTGACTTGAGCAAAACTAAAAGAATGATACGCTAATTACTTTTGGGGCTGCGGGGTTGGGGTGAGAGATTTTTCTCACTTTTCTGAGTGGCTGTGAAAATTTACACGACCAGGTTTTTCTATAGACTTTTCATTATTGTTCCTTGGGGCTTAACCGCCGCATTGGAGTGGTTTTCTTTTAAGATGACGGTTGTGTTAGATACACTGGCTATTTGTGCGTGAGGTGAAGCGTTAGGTGAAGTGCACAGAAAATCTTTTGATGTGATGTTTGTATTTTCATGTATGTGTTTCATTAGGGATTCGTTATTTGGGTTGATTGCAGTGAGATTTACTAGTGATTGTGACGGTGGTTTTGTACGGTGTGCTGGCAGTGGTATTGGTGGTGTTGGTAATGTGGATGTTTTAGTTGGTGGTCGTGTGTCTGTGTTGTAGGGAAGTGCTGGGATGGTATCCTTTATGCGTTTTTCCCTTTCGGGGAATTCTCTCCACTCATTGCTTGCTTCTATGGCAGTTTCTGGGTCAGACTTAGAAAGGGGTATAACAGGTGGGTTGTTTGTCGAAGTGGTTTCTTCCTTTCGTGCTGCTGGTGTCGGTTCTGTAGTTTCTTAGTGATGCTTTTCGGGTATTCTTGACTGCTGCTACAGATGGCGTCCCTTCCAATGTGGATGGTGCTGCTGCTAATCCTACTGTTGCTGCATCTGTGGTGATCTTCGTTGCCGTTCTTGTGACTGTTGATGTTTTCTCTGTACACTGTGCAGCAGTCGTTGCTGCTTTGGGTGGTGTTGGTGGTGGAGTTACTTTTGGAGCAGCCTGCGTTTGTTGTTGTAAGTGCTGTTGTGGAGTCTCTTTTGCTCGAGGTGGGGTGCGTTTCTCGTTTGTTCTCAGTGGGCAAGGGACTTTGAAGTAGTCCCTCTGCCCACTGAGATAGCACCTCGGTTTGCGCCCCTCCACCGTTGCGTGCAATTTTGCTCTTTCAGGCAAATGGATTGTGCCTGGAATACTTTCAAGTGTCTGTTCATTTGTCTCAAATAAAAGCTCCAGACCCTGAACACACCAGTTTTGTTGGTATAGTTTATTTCTCTGTAGTACATCGATGTTTTCCTCATTTATCAAGTATGACGATCGCCAATCTCGTGGGGTACCTCTCCAATCTTTTTAAAACTCGCTGTCCGGGGTAGTCGACAGGAGTACTAGTTGTCCATTTATATGAGCACTGTGGTGTGTAGTTTGGCTTCGTCTTCCCACTCGAACCTTGCTTCCACGGTGCCATATCTTTTCCTTCTAGTCACGTACTTAATTTTATTCCAGATAGGCTGCAAATATTTTTCGATTAGTTCCTTTAGTATGCGTATATCTACATACCTACATACATACATACATACACATAAATACATACATACATACATACATACATACATACATACATACATACATACATACATACGTACGTACATTCGTACGAACGTACGTGCGTGCATACATACATACATATACATACATACATACATACATACATACATACATACATACATACATACATACATACATACATACGTGCGTACGGGAATACATACATACATATATACATACATACTTACATACATGCATGCATACATATACAGTATTCTTTGTATATCTATGTATATCTATCTATCTATCAATTTTCTTTCTGTTTACATATACATACATGCATACATGCATATATACTTACATACGCACATACAAACTCTCTCACACACACACAACACACACAACACACATACATACGTACATAGTATGTACGTACATGCACACATACATACATACATACATACATACATACATACATACATACATACATACATACATGCATGCATGCATGCATACATACATACATACATACATACATACATACATACATACATACATACACACATACATACATACATACATACATACATACATACATACATACATACATACATACATACATACATACATACATACACACATATACAGCATTCTATGCAGTACTGTATATATATATATTATGTATATGAAATTATACAAAATATCAACTATACAAATTATTTAATATAATGTTATCGTTTTTCATAGTTTGTAATTTGTGCTTATAGTGTACACAGTTTGATATTTAGTCTGGACATAATAAATTTCTATAAATTCTAAAAGAGTTGGTGTATCTCTATTTTCTCAATCAAAAAGGTGTCAAATTCAAACTGAAAATATAAATATGTTTTTCTCGGAACCACTTATACGTAGCTGGGAACCTGTGTTATCTCGAGTATAAAAGGCTCACTGAGTATGCACAAAAAGCATAACGAACTCACAGGTGTGAACACAGTGAACTTATTTTCACGAACAGGTTTAGCAACAAAATTGAGAGAATGATATCCAGAACATTTTATTTCCTTTTCTTAATTATATTAACAGTGAAGAGTGAAAATAATACATTTGGAAATGTTATGAAAAAGATCGTATCTGATTACAGTAATTCGACTTCAACCAAGAATAACTATGCTCCGTGGTTTTCTGAACAAATGATAAAACTCTTAAACTGTGGTCCTTTACCGAAATTGAATAACAGTCGAATACAATATACTTTGAAATGGGAAGAGGAAAAAATACACCTGCAACAAAAGTGCAACCGCTATTTTGAAGCAAGCGTAGAGAATACAGCCGATATTATTTGTTGGAATGATAAATGGATGTATGAAGATAAAAAATGTAAGTTGATAACCTGTCCCATTTTTCATAAACCTGCAAACAGTTTCATGATAAATGTTGCATACACATATAATTCGGTTGTTCACTTTTCCTGCCTGTCTGATTATTTTTTACGAGGAAGCAATTCAATACGTTGTCAAGAAAATAAACAGTGGTCGTCTCCACCCCCAGTTTGTGAAACTATTAAATGTCTCCCACCGAACCCACCAAAACATGGCCGTATAAACAATACAAATGAAGTTGAAATTAACGAAACAATTCATTTCAGTTGCTCGAAACCTTATAGTCTGAAAGGTGAATCTGTATTAACTTGTCTTCAAGACAGTAGCTGGAACTTTCCAGCACCTGTTTGTACTTTGAATTGCTTTGTACCTGAAATTGCTGGCAGAGTGGTGACTATTTCTGAAGGTACAATATTAAAACCAAGAACCTTAATCAACGAAGGAGGAAAAGTCATATATTCTTGCAAACGATCCTTCATTCCTATCGCGTTTGGTGTCGTTCAATGCTTGTCAAGTAAATGGTATCCAGATATACAGTGCAGAAACGCGTGTAAAATTGAGAAACGAAATGGGTTAAATTTTATTTTGTCACGTAATTTTTCGGTTATTGAATATAGTTGTCCAGTTGGAGAAACATTGTTGGGAGATTCAAAAAGAACCTGTTTAGAAAATGGAACATGGAGTGGAAAACTTCCACAGTGTGCAAAGAACTGTCAATTGTTGCGAAAATTTGGCATATATAGCTACCGAAATTCGAAAACTTTGAAATATCTTCCGTATGGCAGTACAGTTCCAGAAAATACGAACATTACTTATTCTTGTGAATTCCCTAATTCGAAGAAATTGAACGAGAGCGTAATGTGCCATAAAGGTATACTAACCCCAACACCACGCTGTGCATTTAAAAATATTCGACTTGATCGTAACTACTATCTTCTTTACAAGAATATTTCATCAGATTTCTATGTTTGCAGCACAAACATTGATTGCAAATTTTTTGGTTACCGCCAGTACACTTGTGACTATACAAACTATAATTACCGACGTAAGCATGTCGTTGTGAATTTTAACACTACAACATCGGAAATACATTTTAAGGAAACCCATGCAAGATGTTGTACTTTGAGGTGTAATAATTACTGATAATTACTAATATCAAACTACTCTCCCTTTGAAACTGTCCCCTTTAAGCACAAATTATTGTTTCTGTGTATATGAGTTAAATTTAAAGAAGCATATTCCACATCTTATCTGCATAGCTATGACGATGTAATAGAAACATTCCTAAATTTATTTCCAAGAACTTTCTTAGGGTGTTTTCTCTCTTGGTATTTGCATAACTAACTGGAAACAATTCTATAATTAAAAGAAAGTTCAGTCTTTAAAATTAAATGTATTCTCTTTGATTTTGCTTCTATTAACGTTTCTTTTTCCATTACGCACATTTTTTTACACATTCTATTATCTCGACAAGTGTTTTTTCGGGAGACATTCCTGAAACTAAGAACTTATTTAGTAAGTAGTTCACAACGTGTTCATGTGTAATAGATGCACAAATTGACAGTGCTCACTGATAATATCCCCCCCCCTCGGACTGCTTCCACTGCACTACAAACAATACCAACCCTAACGCTGAGGCTAATACTAAATATTACTCCTGGTTAAACTCAGATAATCATAACCCCACAAACCCCACTTTACTATCCTCTAGAAGTCATTGCAGCTGTAAATGCTCCATCTCCTGTTCCTTAAAAATCAAATGCCTCACAAGAAATGCAGTACAAATGTATGTGGTCACCACGGATGATTCCAAGTAAGTATATATCAGAACTAGTACCACCACCTTCAAGGCCAGAATTAGTAACTATTATTCTGGCTTTAAATTTCAAGCGAAAACTAATACTACCTCTTTATCTAGGCTCAGTCATAACTTAAAAATTAATGCAGTTGTATACAGTTTAATATGATCCATTGTTACTCATGCCAAACCGTAAAACGGTTATAGCAACAAATGCGATCTCTGCATCGCAGAAGTCTTATCTGTTATGCAATGCAACAACTGTTTCAATGAACGAAGCTACTTTATCCTGAATGGCCGACACAAATTATGTAATACCTTCTGAAGTTACAAATAATTCTTCCTTCCCCTATAATTCCCTACCAATCCTCCTACATCAGCGTCACTTGAATTTCTTCAAAGTATTTATAACATATACTTTTTAAAGCTATTTTCATACATTTCCTTAACATTGTTAGATCTTTATAGCTTCCTTTATACATGTGGTAATAAGCATGCGCGTACGCGCGCATGTTTACCAAAGCTGATCCTATGGGCACTCTGTGAGTGTACGCATAAGCGTGCGGGTGTGCATATGCCTGAAGTAGTAAGCGATCAACTTTAACCACGTGAACTATGCTCCCCTTTAAAGAATACAGCCTTCAACTCTTATCTCCCTCTTTTTCCACCCTTTCCTAACAACTCCATTCAATACCCACTCTTAATTCTTTGACTTCTTCCTTTCCTTTTTTTCTTATTCTTGACCATTTCATCTCTTCTAAAAAATGTTTGTGCACAAACGTTTACGCGTGGGTGCGCCAAAGTATCTATTTACTGGAGACACAGTAAAGTGGCCTTAGCTTAATATTCTCAAATTACCCCTAATTACCCCTACTAACTAGGGGATTTATTATTGGTTGAGAAGGGGCTATTTTGATGACGGTTTGTTATGGGTTATGTTCTTCAGGTTTATTTTGTTTAGGAAATGTAATTAATAGCACCATCAGGTGGTGCTATTAAGTTAGACATGGCCTGGACCAATCATTGGTCGAAACACATCTAAGTTTATATAAGTTTTATGAAAAAAATTAATAGTCGAAGATTATTTTTATGTGGAGGGATAATTAATTATAATCTTATAATGAGTTTATTAATATTTTTATTATGTATTTGTTATATGGGAGCTCCTCCATTTATTAATTTGATTAGTGAGATTATATTATACATTTCTATATATATATAGGTTATATTTGTTGTTCTAAGTTGTAATGATGGTATTTAAAGGAGGGTTGTATAATTTAATTTTTTATGTTACGGTTGATCATGGTCAGATGATAGGATTTATAAAGGGTTTAAGTGTTTCACTAAAGTCAGCATCCGTCTACACTAAATCTACACTAAATCACCCCACCTCTCCGCTCGCCTCTCATTATCTTTCTTCTCTAACAACTTTCGACAATTCCCCACTCACAAATTTTTAACCTCTTCCTTCACTTTTCTTACTTACTAGCCCTCTTATTTCTTCAAACATTTCTTCCTGTTTTATACTCTTTACTCTTTTTACTCTTTTACTTGTTTCAGTCATTTAACTGCGGCCATGCTGGAGCACCGCCTTTAGTCGAGCAACTCGACCCCGGGACTTATTGTTTTTGTAAGCCCAGTACTTATTCTATCGGTCTCTTTTTGCCGAACCGCTAAGTGACAGGGACGTAAACACACCAGCATCGGTTGTCATGCAAACACAGACACACAAACACACATACATACATATATATACATATATACGACAGGCTTCTTTCAGTTTCCGTCTGCCAAATCCACTCACAAGGCATTGGTCGGCCCGAGGCTATAGCAGAAGACACTTGCCCAAGATGCCACGCAGTGGGACTGAACCCGGAACCATGTGGTTGGTTACCAAGCAACTTACCACACAGCCAATCCCGAGCCTATATCTGGATTTTTTTTTTTTTTTTTGGTTTGTGGGTGGATTACTCTGTTCTTCCGGCTTCACCTCTCATTTCAAATTATATTTTCGGAGAGATAAGTTGGGATTACTTAACGACAATGTAATTTTCTTATAATTAAGGTATCTTCGGTCTGCTGAGTAGCGAGCTGAATACCCCTCTTTGAGAAATGATTACATCAGATCTGCAAGCTAAAAGACATTTGTAGCCTAGACTTTATCGGCTCCACTCTCCGAATTTGTGTGCGAATATATGTATGTATATATATATATATATACTCTTTTACTTGTTTCAGTCATTTGACTGCGGCCATGCTGGAGCACCGCCTTTAGTCGAGTAAATCGACCCCGGGACTTATTCTTTGTAAGCCCAGTACTTATTCTATCGGTCTCTTTTGCTAAGTGACGGGGACGTAAACACACCAGCATCGGTTGTCAAGCAAAGATAGACACACAAACACATACACACACATATATATATACATATATACGACAGGCTTCTTTCAGTTTCCGTCTACCAAATCCACTCACAAGATGCCACGCAGTGGGACTGAACCCATAACCATGTGGTTGGTTAGCAAGCTACTTAACACACACCCACTCCTGCACCTATATATATATATAAATAGATGAGTGTATTTTACCTTGTTAACAATTAACACGGATAAATGAATGAATAGTTACCAGGGCAGCAAAATCCCACAAGTAAAGATGTTGTAACTCCTTGTTTATAAAGGTTGAAACTTCGTATTTACGTTGAATATTTGAATAATATGAATAAAAAATGGAGTTAACGCAGGTTTAAACAAGTATTTTTACTTTCTACATATGTTTCAAAAATTCCACTGATACTTATTCAAAAGAATAAAAGGTATAAACAATGCAATCTTCTCTTCAGGAAAGTGAAAAAACGAAACTTGTCAATACGACATTTTAGCAAAAAATGATGGATTCGTATAGCGATAGACAGAACGCTATTAATATTGTTTTAAAAAAACGTTATATGATATAACGTCATAAGTAGCTAACAGAAAGAGTAGGGATATTAATAGTGAATGTTAAATATAAAGGAAATTAAAGTCTAAACTATATATAATGATAGAGACTACTTATATGCACTAAGTAGTTAGTCATGCTGTTGATATTGTTGCGGCCGTCTGTAAAGTTATTGTGTGTGATTGTGTGAGTATATGGGTTCGCTTATGTTGTTTGTATATACTATTCATGACCACATTTCCTCCTCCCGTCTCCCTCCCACCACATCTAACCTCATTGTCCGTATTCCGTGCACTCCCACTATTTACTTCCTTCGCAACATTCACAAGCCCAACAACTCTGGCCACCCCATCGTCTCCACCTGCAACTGCTCCATAGAAATGATCTCCAAATACCTCAACTGTGTCTTTGTCCTCCTAGTGACTTCCCTCCTCTCCCAGGTGCACGACACCAGCCATGCTATCTGTCTCTTTAACTCTTTCTCCTTCCCTTCTAGCCCCTTTAAATTTCTATTTACTCTTGATATCAAGAGTTTATATACGGTGATCCCGCACAACGAAGGACTTCTTGCGCTCAGACCCTTTCTAGATCTTCGACCTGACTCTCAACCTGACACCTCCACACTTCTTCGTCTGACTGATCTTCTCCTCTCCCTCAACTGCTTCTCATTCGCGGGGGATTTTTACCAACAGGTCTCGAGATGGGTCATGGGAGCAAGAATGGACCCCAAGTATGCGAACCTCTTCGTTGGCTACGTTGAGGCCCAAATATTCTCACAATTCACTGGTCCCGCTCCCGAATACTACGGTCGTTATAGCGATGACTGTATCGGAGCGACCTCACATGATGACCAGTATCGGCGCGAACAACTAGGTTCCTTCCTCTCTTTTGTCCAATCCTTCCATCCTAACCTCCAATTCCCCTGCACTATCTCTAACTCTTCAATCGAATTTCTCGACATTTCTCTCAGCATATACCACTCCGATCTCACTACCTCAATCCACTATAAACACACTGACTCACACTCCTACCTTAACTTCTCCTCCTCCCACCCTACCCACACCAAGTTCTCCATCCCCTACTCCTAATTCCCCTGTCTGCGCAGGCTCTGCAGTGACAACCATGACTTTGAGACTCAGTCTCAACGCATGGCTCGCCACTTCGTCCTAAGTGGATATCCCCTGACCACTATCCACACTGACCTTTTCAGGGCACGATCTGTGGACCGTGCCTCAGCTCTTTCGCCTCACACCTGCCCCGCCGTTGCTCGTCTTCCGTTTCCCCTCACCTACCACCTTTCCGCCCTGCACCTCCAATGCATCATTCTACGAGCCTTCTGGCGACTCCTGTCGGACACCTACACCTCGCACATCTTCCCGAATCTTCTTCCCTCTTTCGAACGAGCCCATATCCTGAGTGACATCCAGCCTGCCCCTACCTCTGCAACACCACCATCCTGGTCTACAGTTTCTTCCCAACCCCCACTTCGCAGCCTGGCTCGTTCCACTGCACCCACCCACGCTGTCCAGCCTACCCCTACTTCTGCAACACCACCATCCTCACAGGCACCTATCATCGTCCCTATCACATCACCGACTCCTTTATCTGCGCTTCTAGTCATGTCATTTACTGTATCTCGCTCTTTCTGTTCTTCCCTGTACTAACTTGTACTTGTGACGGCGTTCACCCAGGGCGGTTTGAGCCGGCTTCTTCTCTGGTCCTAACGGCATCACGAACCATGGCGGCCCACGCTCGACGGTCCTGTGCAAGGTCACTGGAGATAGCAAGCCATTCGCAGCTCCATCTGCGCAGACCCACCACCTGCAGACCGGAGAGTTCAGAGAGGTCTTCCTTTATCGTCGTTTCCCAGATCTTCAGCTACCCGCCCGTACGTTTGCGCCAGCTGGGAAGTGGAGGTAGGAGGAGGACATCGCGAATCAGCTCACCCTCTGGACACGGGCCGCATGACCGAACCCTCTTAAGCGCCATTGTAAAAGCACCGAAGGGAGGGGCGATGGCGAAGACCGGCTGTAGGAACCCGTTCAATGCGTCGGCAGCGAAGAATGCAGCAGAGACAGTCATTGTCGAACGCCTTCGATGATCAACTACCCTCATAGGTCATGTTTCACAACCATAGAGGAGGATAGTACGAACGACGGCCTGATAGATTCGCCATTTGATTACCGAGGAGATCTCTCTTCTGTCCCACAGGCACCGCTGGAGGCGCACGAATGCGAATCTGGCAGCACCTATGCGACGCTCGACCTCGGCTGCGCCCTGGCTCTTTGAAACCACCGTTGAACCCAAGTAGACAAAGGACTCCACATCCTCCAGCTCCACGCCCTGGAGAACGATTGGCTGCCATTCATCTGCTGCGACCAGAGACGTCATCACTTTGGTTTTGCCAGCATTGATCCGAAGACCAACAGCTGCCGCTGCCACATGCACCCTTTTGAGAGCATCTTGGACATCCGCCCGGTTAGAGCCCAAGAGCGCGATGTCATCTGTGTAGGCCAGGTCCGTTACCACGACTCCTCTCCTAGCCTCTACACCCGGGTAGTCCCGAAGCGCAGTGTTGAGATGGCGTAATTGAATAGGGTTGGCGAGAGCGCACAACCCTATCGAACACTGGTAGTGACATCAAACGACTCCGTCTCCCCAACATAGACCCTCACACGAGCCCTCGTTGAACGATGGTAGCCCTGTACGAGGTTTAGCAGCTTCACATGGATACCGTCCGCCTGCATAATACGCCAGAGGGCCTCCCGATCCACCGAGTCGAAGGCAGCCGCAAAATCGATGAAGCAGAGAACGGTAGGTTGTTGGTGCACCCACCGCTGTTCCAGGACTCGCCGGAGACTGAATATTTGATCAACGCACCCTCTCCCGGGACGGAAGCCGCCCTGTGAAGGACGAGTACGGACATCACGTATGGCCTGGAACCTCTTCAAAAGAAGGATTGCAAAGGTTTTGGCAGCTACATCGATCAAGCTGATGCCTCTATAGTTGGAACACAGCTTTCTATCACCTTTTTTACAGAAAGGTAAAAAAGTTGCCTCGCTCCAGTCATCAGGAAGAAAAACGCTCCGTCGCCCACACAGCACATAAGACACGATGAAGCCTGGCTGCGAAGACATCAGGCTCAGCCTTGTAGATCTCAGTTGGGACACCGTCCTCACCCGGGGCCTTGTTGTTCCGGAGATTTTTCAGGACATCGATTTTTCCCTGTACATCGGTCAAACTCGGCAATGTCTCCCCAGTCACGCGCCATTTCCGCTCAACCGGTCATTCGCTCTAGCATCTGTCTGTGTTTGGATTGTCTTTGTACGGGGGATATCTGGACTCCCGCCTTCGCCGTGAACAAGAATTAATCTTCTCTCTTCGCTCCTTTCCATCATATAGGCTCAACTCACCTCCTCGCTTCATCTGACACCACCTCACCTCCTCTCTTCATTTGATACAAAAACTACACCATTCCACACACATTAGCAGTGACCACTTAGCACCTACAACACACACCATCATCCACACACCGACACACAATATTCAATAACGCCACCACACACTCCACTATACGAGAAGCCATATACACTCTTTAACTCAGTACACACACAACGCACACCATCATGCACACTCCCACATCCACATAAACAAACACCTGAACACAGACTATACATACATACACACGCAACACGCATTTACACACGCAACATACAGACAAAGATAACTTTCACCCACATACATGCACACTGGTCACAGACACACATACACATGTGCACACACCACGTGAAAAGGCACACATCAACTGCTACACACAACACAAACACACACACAAACACACATACACCATTCTCACACACACACATGCATGTGCACCTTCTCTTGTTGGGATCACTAGCACTTTACTCTATCCCTTTCTTTCAATGCATTTTTTTCCAGTCATCGCTATGTTCGACCCTCTCCCTGCTTATTTTCTCTTATTCCGTTTCGTTGGAAAGCAAAGGCTCGAAACGTAAAAGACTTTTTCATTCTTTCTCGAGCGTCAAACTAATACCCTTGCTTGTTGTTCATACACACCTGTCTTAGTCTTTTGTTTTTCGATAAATTTCAACTATGTATGTATGTATGTATGTATGTATGTATGTATGTATGTATGAATATATATTATATACATGTTTGTGAATATATATATATGTGTATGTGTGTGTGTGTGTGTGTTGTATGTATATACAAGCGCAGGAGTGGGTGTGTGGTAAGTAACATCCTTACCAACCACATGGCTCCAGGTTCAGTCCCACTGCGTGGCACTTTGGGCAAGTGTCTTCTGCTATAACCTCGGGCCGACAAAGGCCTTGTGAGTTGATTCGGTAAACAGAAACTGAAAGACTGCCGTATGTATATGTGTGTGTATGTATGTATGTGCGTGTGTGTGTGTGTGTGTATGTGTGTATGTATGTGTGTGTATATGTTTGTGCCTATGTTTGTCTTCCCACCATCGCTTGACAACCGATGTTGGTGTGTTTACGTCCCCGTAACTTGCAGTTCGGCAAAGAGAGCGATAGAATAAGTACAAGGCTTACAAAGAATAAGTCCTGGGGTCGATTTGTTCAACTAAAGGTGGTACTCCAGTACGGCCGCATTCAAATGACTGAAACAAATAAAAGAATAAAAGAATGTGTGCGTGTATATATATATATATGTGTGTGTGTGTGTGTGTGTGTGTGTGTGTGTGGTGTGTGTGTGTGTGTGTGTGTGTGTGTGTGTATTCAAATAGAAAGGAGTATAACTCCCAGTACAGAACATCATATTAGTGCACTAGTGGATAGAGCAAGGTGAAATATAAAGATTAATAAAAAAGAGAACAAAATTTCAGAGAACACAATAAATTGTTAGACTCCAACAAATAGATAGATTTTATTGAGTTTCATTCATTGAGTACATATTAAATTGTTTTAGACTTAACTAATATTTTTCAAGCAATGAACAATTTTCATCAAAATAATGATATAATTTGTCGATTTGTAACTTATTGCAAAGCTGCACGATAAATAACATTTTTTGTCCTCCCACTCAGGCGTCAGTACAATTTTTTTCTGTCTAACCTCTTTCTTCTCTCTCTCTCTCTCTCTCTCTCTCTCCTCCTCTCTCATCTCTCTCCCTCTCTCTCTCCTCTCTCTCTCCCTCTCTCCATCTCTCTCTCGCTTTCTGTTGGTTGTTTTCAGCAATCACCATCACCAGTACCACCACCATCGCCACCACAACTGCCACACACACACACACAAATTCAGACTTCTGACGCCACCTCCATCAATACCTTCGACTTCGCCGTCTTCCCCTCCACCACCATCACCACTGTCTTTTACATCACTTACTATCACTGTCATCCCTGAACGCCTCGGCTACCACTGCGACCACCATCAGCGCTGTCACCTCCACCTCTATCACAACTACAGCTCATACTATTATTATCACCCTATTGCCATCACAACCATTAATCTACTACCGTCTGTATGCCTACTATTACTCTCACCTCATCACGCGGAATAGTAGAAATGTCACTGAATAGTGAGAGAGGGGCTCAAAGTGTGACACACTGACACACAGAAATTCGGATTTACATTTATTATTATTATTGTTGCTGTTGTTTGTTGTTATTATTATTATTATTATTATTATTATCATTATTATTATTATATATGTATATATATATATATATATATATAGTTAATCCAAACATGAAAACACAAAATAAACACAACAACGCGAGGACGTGGAACAATATAGTATTTTGGACGCTCAGGAGGAAGGGATATATATATATATAATATATATATATATATATATTATATATATATATAAACCGGCAGTTTTGTCTGTGCGTTTTCTCTGTGTGGTCTGTTTCTCGTACCCTCACTCTGACCACGGCTTTCAACCGATTCTGATGAAACCTTGACACACACATAGCCCAATGTCATAATTCAAAACTAACGCAGCGAAAATTTTGAAAAGTTCCCCCAGTTCTGAAAAAAATCGATAAATTCGACATGGGGTCGAGACAGAAGCCCAAACCACAGACCGTCTAGGGGCCGCAACTCCACCTTTTTTAACTCTCAAAAAGAATTTACCATAATTTTTTTTCCATTCTTTTGCTATGCTATTTTTTGGCTATACCTCTCTAAAAATGCTTTATAGTTTATTCCCTTACAACCTGAGCAACGCCGGGCGATACTGCTAGTATATATATAAATATATATATATATATATATAACTTGGAAAAGGATGCGTGGCGTTCGATCATATAATAATATCAATAATATATAAATATATGCATTATACATACATATATGTACTACTTATATATATATATATGTTATATACATGCATATATGGGTACAGGACACAAAACACGTTGAACACAATTAGAAACGAAAACATGAAAACAAAAACATAGAAACGAACATTTTTTTCGAACAACGAAAAAGACAGAGACACGAGACATGCAACATAAGAATATTCCCTTTTTCAGTTGTCCCTGTTCCATCTACTCCACGTTCGAAGGCAATGACAATACGTGACTTCGTTGAAACAGTCCTTCCTGCAAAGCAATTAAATAAAATTTGGGATTTTTTGCGTGGGGGTGAATGTGGTAACAAGAACAGGACTGTGAGAACAAAACAGTAAAAACAAACGTTAAGCCAAGACGATAGAAAATTATTATGAACGCTAGGAAGACGAGCTTATGAAGGAGGCAGTATAAGCACGTTTTGTCTTTACGAAAGGTAGTAGGCAAAAAGATAGATTCTCTTTCGTCACGTGTTAGCGACGAGAGAGTCGAGGAGGAGGAGTGAGAGAGAGGGGACGGTGAAGAGGAGAGGAGAAGAATAAAGAAGGGTGGGAGAGAAAACCAGAAAGGATGAAGAACAAGAGAGGGAGAAAGATAGACAGAGAAGAGATAGTAAAGATAGAAGAGTGAGCATCGTAATTATTAAGATGAAACTTCCTTGGAAAAGGATGCGTGGCGGTCGATATATATATGTGTGTGTATGTGTGTGTGTGTGTGTGTGTGTGTGTGTGCGTGTGTGTGTGTGTGTGTACGTGCGCGCGCGCGTGTATGTGTCTGTGTGTATGTATGTATACATAAGTTTATGAATTTATGCTGCAAATCGGCAATGTCGGTCAACTAGAATCTAGCACTATGAAGAGCATCCAGGAAGTAGCTAACTCCATTCACCAGAGTAATAAAGTAACAATAGACTACCCTAGCAAGCGCTCGAACTACCGGTTTCAAACTGCCAACTAAAAATAGTAAGGTCCCAGATCCTTCATTCCCGTTATGCCAACCCATGCCCTCTAAACACCTTGTCCACAAGACGCAGCTATTGCAGACAACGCCAAGTTCAATATCCTATAGCAGACTGGTGAGAGTGATGAGGAATGGGCCTTGCACGTGCAACCCATTAATTGGAAAGACACATACAGCACCTCATCATCCACCGTATGCAATTCCTGGTTACAACCAAAGGGAAAGGATTAGCGTGTACAAAAGAGCCAGGGCTAAGTACAATGCCAACATGCGATACATTTTGTCTGTGCTCATGTATGACGAAATAAATTATTGATTTCATCCCAAGATGTCCTATACCGTTCCATATTTCAAACTTTTCGTGACTGAACTCCGTAAGTATTATATACTTTCTATAAAAGTAAATTTACAATTAAATTTTTTCTTTTTCTTTTCTTTTTTCTTTTCTTTTTGTGGTAGCAACAATCTATATCATTGCTGATAAATAGTCACTAATGAACACCGTTGGAAGATTAGAGGATAGAGACATGTGCATAAACATAGGGCTATCGTTTAAAACAGAGCAAACCTCGGTAACATATAATAATGTTGACCCAAGAGAGTGGGCAAAAAGCTCATAGGTTGACTATAAATGAGCTATGCCATAACTGTGAAATCTTGCATGCATTAATTTCAGTTATTCTTATTAAAATCTGCATTATTTCTTTACACGTAAATTGAAATCTGACAGATCAAAGAACACTGTTATCAAGTACCAGCAGAAAACGTGTTTAGTCACTCAGGTACATTCATGCTGCCATGCTTGCTATATTAAGGGATGACGCTCCATCTTCATCAACGGTGCAAAAGCAGATAGGTGAATTTAGGCGAGGAATGGAGGGTTTTAAAGATCACCCAAGGTCTTTACGTCTTGCAACTACTACCACCGAAGAAAACGTTGGTCATGTTCACCACATGGTGATGGATGGCATATGATTGACTATCAATCAAATAACCAATTCTAAAAGCGTATACCGTGGGAGTTATTCTACACAATGAATGTGGCATGACGAAGGTATCTGCTCGGTGGACTCCATGTCTTTTGACACCTGATCAAAAGCGCACCAGGCTGTCGACATCACAGAAAAATCTGTCACTCTTTCAGACAGATTCAGCTGGTTTCCTTGAACGTTTTCTTAGCCAGGATGAATGTTGGTTTCATCACTTTGAGCCAGGGACAAAGAAACAATCCATGCTGTGGAAACACCCATCCTCATCTTCTCTAAAGAGGACCACGGTCGTTTCATCTGCAGGGAAGGTGACGACCTCAGTCTTTTGGGTTGCAAAAGGCATTGTGTTCGTTGACTATCTTCAAAAAAGCCACGTCATCAGTGGAGAGAAATATGCCAACTATCTGAAGCAGTTGCAAAAGGCAATCAAGACTAAATGCCGATGAAAACTGATGAAAGGGGTTTTGTTTTATCAGGGCAATGCCCCAGCACACAAGTCATTGGTTTCAATGGCTGCTGTGAGTAGAGTGGCTGTGAACTGGTTGATCACCGTCCCTATTCTAGTGGTTTGATACCACTTGACTATCATGTCCCCAACATCATAAAAATACTTGGCTGGAAACAGTATCGCAGTGACGATGACGTCACATCTGCTCTTGATAATTTTTTGACCCACAGGATGAAAGCTTCTTCAATAATAAGATTCAAACACTACAACGCCGATGAAAGAAATGAAATAAACCTCATTTAGTCAAATTCCATGAGAGTATCTTGATTAGCCTGGGGACTTTTCAACCGACCTTCATATATGTTTTGTTAGATCTAAGCTCTATTGAAATTCTTATGTTGGCGGACTTGTGCCATTCCTGTCATGGTAGGTGCAGGTGTGACTGAGTGGTAAGATGTTTGCTTTCCAACCATATAGCTGTAGGCTCAGTTCCACTGCATGGCACGTTAGGCAAGTGTCTTCTACTGTAGGCCTAGGCCGGCCAGGGTCTTGTGAATGGATTTCGTAGAAACCCGTGATGTGTGTGTGGGGGGGAGAGAGAGCGAGAGAGAGTGCGTGCGCGTCGCGTAAGTGCGTGTGTATGTCTTCGTCTTTGTAACAGTTCCCCACTCAGTTTGATAGCTGATGTTCGCTTGTTTACTTCTCCGAAACTTCGCTGTTCTGCGATGTGTAGGCCGATAGGATAAGCGCCAGGCTTGAAAATATAGGTACTGGAGTCGACGCAGTCTAATGACTGAAACAAGCGACAAAGTTTCATAAGAATGTGTGCCTTTTTTTTTTAGTATACCCTTTAGTGGCTGTATTTTATTGATCTTTGATTTTCCATAGAATCAAACATTAATTAGAAAAACATCCTTCGATATTGTCATTTAATTCAACGAAACATTTAAGGCAACGAAACAAACATGCACCTTTATAACAGCCAACGAACTTCTGTGCACCAGCAATCTAGTAAATTGCTGAGCTGTCGTAACACCGTCATTTGTAAACATTCGACTTGATTATATTTATAGCCATAATTCTTATTGTTAATAAAGTTGTACTCTAATGTTAATAAAGTTGTACTCTATGATGGGCGTGCTGAAAAGTTCCCGGCTTTAAGGATATTGTGAAAGCCTGGTTGATGGCCCAGTATTCCGAGTTCTTTTACAGGGTTTAAAAAACCTGAAAGGTGACTGCAATAAGTGTGCGAATCTGAGAGGGGAATATGTTGAATAAAATCATAATTAACTGATCCTTCTGCATTTTCTTTTACTCCAAATGAACCACAAGGCGTTTGAGATTTCTTCCCAATAAAGCTTGATGCTTTACAATTGACGGGCATTTTCACGAGATTTAATGAAATTCGTTTCTAGCTCCAAGGAGCCAATACAACATCTTATGAGTTGTATAAAATGTAATGTCATTGTTCATCGAAAATCTTTATATTTTATGCCTAATATTGGGAAGAAGGAATTCCATCAGTTCGCAAAATTGTGATCCATTAAACAAGGTGTAATTCCATAAGAGATTGAAAAGTTCAATAATCGTTTATGAGATACAGGAAACCGATTTAGCGATATTTTGAACTTGAAGATGTGACTGGAAAAGGTATCTTTTTAATGTAAATGTTGTCGAGGTTGATGCTTATACCCGGAAAAAAAGTTTAGAATTTAAATACGAAAAAAAGCCAATGGAACTTCGTTGTGGTAGATACCGAAATTTATGGAGATTTTTTTTTTTTAAATACCCGTTTAATATCCAAATACGTGGGAATTTATATCCATTTTACAGCTGCCTTTTTCTACCACGTATTTTGTTGAACCAGCTTTTAGGACAACAAATTATTTTGTCACTAAATTGGAAAAAACTGACCCACAAATCACTGAAACATGATTCTTTTGTATTTTCCTTATGAAAATAGAAACAGTTAGTTTCAGCCTCAAAAATTACAATTAAAGGTAATTTCTTTAAATTTTATAATTTATGCAGAGTATGTGAAGTACTTTCAAATAATTTTGCTGTTTTATGTACTGTGTAACGCTTGTCAGTTTTTCTTTGTTTTCAATTGAAATATTAATGAGTGGGAGGAAAACATTGCCTACACGAACATTACAAAAGTGTGCACTGTATTAAAACTTGACTTGTAATGATGCAAGCGATCTATCTATCTTTCTATCTACATATGCATGCATTTGGCATACATACATACATACATGCATGCATACATACATACATACATACATACATACATACATACATACATACATACATACATACATACACACATATACAGCATTCTATGCAGTACTGTATATATATATATATATATATATATATATATATATATATTATGTATATGAAATTATACAAAGTATCAACAATAAAATTTATTTAATATAATGTTATCGTTTTTCATAGTTTGTAATTTGTGCTTGCAATGTACTCAGTTTGATATTTAGTCTGGACATAATATTCTGTACTCTCTAAAAGAGGTGTATATGGGAGTATCCTTATTCATTCAATTAAAACGGTGTCAAATTCAAAAAAGTAAATATAAGTAAGTTTTTATCAGTACTACTTATACGCTCCTGGGTGTGTTATCTCGAGTATAAAAGGTGCATTGAACAGTCACTGAAGGCAACGAAATAACAAGTGTGAACACAGCGACCTTATCTTCACGAACAAGTTTAGCAACAAAATTGAGAGAATGATATCCAGAAAATTTTATTTCCTTTTCTTAATTATATTAACAGTGAAGAGTGAAAATAATACATTTGGAAATGTTATGAAAAAGATCGTATCTGAATACAGTAATTCGACTTCAACCGAAAACAACTATGCTCCGTGGTTTTTTGAACAAATTATAAATATCCTAAACTGTGGTCCTTTACCGACATTAAAGAACAGTCGGATACATTATATTGTGAAATGGGAAGAGGCAAAAATACATCTGAAACAAAAGTGCAACCGCTATTTTGAAGCAAGCGTAGAGAATACAGCCGATATTATTTGTTCGAATGGTAAATGGATGTATGAAGATAAAAAATGTAAGTTAATAACTTGCCCGATTTTTCATAAACATGCACGCAGTTTCATGATAAATGTTGCATACTCATATAACTCTGTTATTCGTTTTTCCTGCCTGTCTGGTTATTTTTTACGAGGAAACAATTCAATACGTTGTCAAGAAAATAAACAGTGGTCGTCTCTCCCACCAATCTGTGAAATTGTTAAATGTCTCCCACCGAACCCACCCAAACATGGCAATGTAAACAATACAAATGAAGTTAAAGTTAACGAAACAATTCATTTCAGTTGCTTAAAGCCATATAGTCTGAAAGGTGAATCTGTATTAACTTGTCTTTCAGACGGCAGCTGGAACTTTCCGGCACCTGTTTGTACTTTGAATTGCTTTGTACCTGAAATTGCTGGTAGAGTGGTGACTATTTCTGAAGGTACAATATTAAAACCAAGAACCTTAATCAACGATGGAGGAAAAGTCATATATTCTTGCAAACGATCTTTCATTCCTGTCGCGTTTGGTGTCGTTCAATGCTTGTCAAGTAAATGGTATCCAGATATACAGTGCAGAAACGCGTGTAAAATTGAGAAACGAAATGGGTTAAATTTTATTTTGTCACGTAATTTTTCGGTTATTGAATATAGTTGTCCAGTTGGAGAAACATTGTTGGGAGATTCAAAAAGAACCTGTTTAGAAAATGGAACATGGAGTGGAAAACTTCCACAGTGTGCAAAGAACTGTCAATTGTTGCGAAAATTTGGCATATATAGCTACCGAAATTCGAAAACTTTGAAATATCTTCCGTATGGCAGTACAGTTCCAGAAAATACGAACATTACTTATTCTTGTGAATTCCCAAATTCGAAGAAATTGAACGAGAGCGTAATGTGCCATAAAGGTATACTGACCCCAACACCAGGCTGTGCATTTAAAAATATTCGACTTGATCGTAACAACAATCTTCTTTACAAGAATATTTCATCAGATTACTATGTTTGCGGAACAAACATTGATTGCAAATTTTTTGGTTACCGCCAGTACACTTGTGACTATAGAAACTGTAATTACCGACATAAGTGTGTCGTTGTGAATTTTAACACTACAACATCGGAAATACCTTTTAAGGAAACCCATGCAAGTTGTTGTACTTTGAGGTGTGAAAATTACCGATAATTACTAATATCAAACTACTCTCCCTTTGAAACTGTCCCCTTTATGCACAAATTATTGTTTCTGTGTATATGAGTTAAATTTAAAGAAGCATATTCCACATCTTATCTGCATAGCTATGACGATGTAATTAGAAACATTCCTAAATTTATTTCCAAGAACTTTCTTAGGGTGTTTTCTCTCTTGGTATTTGCATAACTAACTGGAAACAATTCTATAATTAAAAGAAAGTTCAGTCTTTAAAATTAAATGTATTCTGCATAATTTTGTTTTATTGACGTTTCATTTTCCATTGTACACATTTCGTTACACATTCTGTTATCTCGGAAACTTTTTTTTTTTTTTGAGGCATTCCTGCTGAAACTAGGAACTTACATTGTAAGTAGTTCATTGTATGTTTATGTGTAATAGATGCGCAAATTGAGAGTGCTCATTGATAATCTCCATCCCCCGGACTACTCCCACTGCACCACAAACAATACCAATCCTAACGCTGAGGCTAATACTAAATATAACGCCCGGTTAATTTCAGGTAATTATAACCCAAAAACTCCACTTAGTACCCCCTAGAAGACTATGTAACTGTAAACTCCTCTCCCTTGCAAAACAAATGCCTCACGAGAAATATGGTACATAAGTATATGGCCACTACGGAAGATTCCAAGAATGCATATATCACCTCGAGCAGCACTACCTTCAAAGCCAGAATTAGTAACCATTATTCTGGCTTTAAATCTCAAGTGTAAACTAATACTATATTTATATCTAGTCTCATTCATTACCTAAAACATAATTCAGCTGTATACAGTTTAAAGTGGACTTTTATTACTCACGCCAACAATGCGATCTCTGCATCGCAGAAGTCTTATCTGTTATGCAATGCAGCAACTGTTTTAATGAACGAAGCTACTTTATTCTTAATTGCCAACACAAATTATGTAATACATATGTGTGTGTGTATATGTATGTATGTACATGTATATATATATATGTGTGTGTGTGTGTGTGTGTGTGCTCCCTTCTTCTGGCCCTCATTACACCCCAAACAAAGCTTTTTAAAATACAAATTTTAAAATACGCCCCCCAATGAAGCCAAGGTTCAATTGGTTAAATACCTATTTGTGTACATGCGCCGCTCGCTTACTTCTATCCTATCCTATATGTATATACCACCTTACACAATTACATGAGACACCACAAAATGTGTGATTATTATACTACATAACATGAAGAATTCAGTTGCATATAATTGATATTTATTCATAAAACTTCAATCCCTCCTATACACAGAAAATATCTTACACAGCGAAAAGCACCCAGCAACTGGATAACAGACGTCCAGACTGCAC
>NW_021831706.1:30000-32500 GCF_006345805.1 Octopus sinensis | reverse complement strand
TTATAAATGTTACTATTAATAGATTGTCAGGTTACAAAGAGGTCATTAGAAAGGAAAGAAAAATGGGGTTGTTTTTAAATTAAATTAAACAATATATTATTATTATACTATACATAAATACACTACACTATATTATATTATATTATTTTGATAATTATATCACATCACAATACACTACGATAGGTCTGGATTAGCAGAATTAATTTTTAAAGTGTAAAAGAAATTAAGAGATTTAACTAACTAATATTTGTAATGGGATAAAAATAGACTAAGAAATGGAGATAAAAATAGAGCCAAATTTAATTTATAATAATATGGTCCAATAGAAATAAATCAAATAATTTAAGTCAATAAGTATAAATAGTACCATCAGAGAGAGAAAAAATTATAATCATAGCTAGTTAGAACTTATCTTTCTAGTTAAATATATAATATACTATGTAGGAGTGATATGTAAGTCAAAATGAATTTTATGTAAAATGATTCCAGTATACAGTTATCAATTGAGATATGATTTAAAATATCATTTAAAATATTTAAGAGTCTTAAACCGAGCATGTATACAAGAATTTCCAAGTTCAATTCTGCTGTTTAATTGAATTTCTCCATTATTTCTATACATTAGTATTTCAAATGCTTCCATGGAGCAAAGTTGGCAGCCTACTCTGCTATTTTTATAGGGTTTTGCTCTTCTGACTAATTCCCAATTAAGGTTATATTTGATATTATTGTTTTTTAGTTCCCAAATTTTACTAGAAAGAGTAGTGCTATCAGCCTTATGACGTAATTTAAAAGATGAGAGATGGTTATTCAATCTCTGTTTAAAATTTACAGTGCATCCAACATAAGAGAACTTATTATTATCTGTGGTTACGGAGCACTTATAGATTATGTTAATTAACCCGCATAAATCAGGGGCCGGGCATTTTGATTTAATTCTGCAATTACATCTAGGGGCATTATAATTAGAGGTGGAATACCTTGAGGATAGAAGTCTTATATTACTGTTGCTCGAAGCAGAGCGGGTAAATTTATCATGATTTTGATTATTGTTATTATCTAAAAAAACTCTATCATTATTGTAGTTAATATTATTATCTAAAACAGTATTATCATTTATAGGTATTCCTACATTTTCATTTGGTTCTAAAGCCCTACTTTCATTATTATTATTATTGGTGCTGCTATCTAAAATAATGTTATCATTATTGCAGTTGATGTTATCTCCTAAAGTAGTATTATCATTTGTCGGTATTCCTACACTATCGTTTGGTTCTATAACTCTACTATCATTGCTGATATTGTTGATGCTATTAGTATTGTTGTCGATATTGTTATCCAGATGTGTAGTGTTGTTGCTGATAATGTTGTTACTCTCATTCACTGTACTTACATTCATGGTATTATTCCTATTACTAACATAATCATTCCTATTTATGTTATTATTGTTATTAACAATTCCATGGCTTTTGGTTATATTTATTTTATGACATTCATTATTGTTTTTATTATTATTATTGTTGCAATTATTACTTTCCGTACTGTTATTACAATTTTCCGTTGTATTTTTATTTTTATTTATTAAATTATTTCTAGCTAGTTTTATGTTATTATTATTGATCTTAGCTATTAAAGTGGACATATTTGGGAGAGTTGAATAAGAAATTCTGACTGTTTTTTTAGAAATAATTTTATGATATCTATGAGAGGATGGGAAATTTTTTTCTAGAATTGTTTTGAATCTACCCTGAATATCTGATGAAACCGCACAGTTAAAAGGGATGTTTAGCCATATTATGTTTCTTATTAAATTTCTTAGAATTAGAGTTAGGGCTGCTAGAATTTTTCCCACTAGAGTTAGGGTTATTAGAATTAATCGTCCCATCATCAGATTCTTTGTATTTATTAATGTTCCTGTTAGCATGTTTGCTAGTTTTATCCAAGTTTATTTTACCCTTATTATAAGTATTCTCTGTTATGTTTTTTAATAATTCTTAATATCATTAGGGTACTTGCCGTTGTAAATCTATTTCTACTATCCTTTCTGGTATGGTCATTGTTGTTGTCTATGTTACTAATAGTGGTTTCTTAATTTTAATTTTATTTAAGGTTGCCTTATCAGGGCTATCTGTGTTATGGTCTATGTATTTATCCTATACTTATCATTACGATTAGATGTTGTATTAGATCCACATCTATGTATCTTTTCGACTTGATCATTTTTGTTGTTTATGTGGTTATTGCTGTTTAATTTACTTGAAAATACTAAATAATCTCAATTACTTAACCTCTATATATATATATATATATATATATTATATATAATATATATATATACATATATATATATATATATACACACCACACACACATATATATATATATATATATATATATATATATATACACTTTTATTAAAGCTGCAAGATCAGCGCAAAACTGTCGCTCAGTGTTTCTCGTTCCCGTTGGTCGGACAGTTGCGATAAATACACTCTCTTGA
>NW_021831706.1:15000-25000 GCF_006345805.1 Octopus sinensis | reverse complement strand
AAGATTATCCCGATGCGATCATCTCCTTCGCACGTCTCCGTCATCGATTTTCTTTGCCAAACATCGTATTGCGAATCCTCGTCAATCACCTACACAAATGCAACCACGACCATCACTACCACCGTTGCTATAATCGCTACCATCATCATCATCATCATCATCATCATCATCAAAACCAAGTTCAATACTATCACCACCACTACCACCACCATAACCAACGCCGTCATCACAACCACCATCACCACAGTCATAACAACCACCATCACCACCATCAACACTACCACCATCGTCACCACCACCAACGCTACCACCGCCATCACCATAATCGCCATCACAGTCATCAGCACCACCATCACCCCACCCACCAAACACTACCACCATCAACAACACCACCATCACCACCATCAACACTACCACCATCGTCACCACCACCAACGCTACCACCGCCATCACCATAATCGCCATCACAGTCATCACCACCTCCACCATTACCCTACCAACCAAACACTACCACCATCAACAACACCACCATCGACGCCATCACCATCACCGCCACTACCACCACCACCACTACCAACAACAACAACAACAACATCGCCACCACCACCATAAAAAACTAGAGACAGCAAAAACAGGAACAAGAACAACAATAAACCACACTGCACAAAAACCACAAAAACAACCCAACAAATCAAAAAGAAAATAATAAAAATCCAATATGGCGCTAAATATGAAAACAATAAAAAAAATAAGGGAATAAAACGTTGAAAAGAGATAAAAAAAAAGGGAAGCTGTTCGTTGTAGGTTTTGGATTTGTAAAGAGAGAGAAAAAATGGCTGAAACAATGTAGAAGAAAATGGCATAAGATGTCTGTATAAATGGTAAGGTTATATGGGTATATGGGTGGGTATGGATAAAATGGTGGCGGAGAAGAGAGTGTGGTGGTGGTGGTGGTGGTGGTGGTGTGATTGTGGGGTGTGGTGGGGTGGGTGGTGTGTTTGAGGATAATGATGGTGGTTGTGGTGGTTGTGGTGGTAGTGGTGGTGGTGGTGATGGTGATGATGGTGGTGGTGATGGTGGTGGTGATTATTGAGACGGTGGTGGTAGTGGTGATGATAATGGTGGTGGTGGTTGTAGTGGTGGTGGTGGTGGTGATGATGGTGATGATGGTGATGATGGTGGTGATGGTGGTGATGATGGTGGTGGTGGTGGTTGTAGTGGCGGCGGTGGTGGTAGTGGTGGTGCTGATGATGGTGGTGGTGATGGTGATGGTGGTGGTGATGGTGGTTGTGGCTGTGGTGGTGATGATGGTAGTGGTCGTTGAGATGGTAGTAGTACTACGGTGGTGGTAGTGGTGGTAGCGGTGGCAGTGCTGGTAGTGATGGTGGTGGTAGTTGAGGTGGTAGTAGTGGGTGATTGTTGTGGGGCAGGAGTGATTGTGACAATGAAGAGAGCAGAGTCGGAGGTCTGGGGATGGTAGTAATGATGGCAACTGTAGTTGCGGTGGTAGTGATGGTGGCAGCGGCGGTGGGGGCGGCGGTGGTGGTGGTGGTGGTCGACGAGATGGTGGTGGTGGTCGACGAGATGGTGGTGGTGGGTGATTGTGTGCGACGGAGGGATTGATTGTGGTAATGAAGAGAGAGTATAGCGTTGGAGGTGGTTTAGCGATGGTAGTGTGGTGGTGATTGTAGTTGTGGTGGTGGTGTAGTGGTGGTGGTGGCGGTGGCTTCGGCGGCGGCGGCGGTGCTTGTGGCGGTGGTGTCAATGTTGGCGGTAATGATGTTGGTTTGGAGAGGGGGTGGTCTTGATAGGCATGATGGTAGTGATGGTAGCGGTGGTGGTAGAGGTGGTAGCGGTGCAGCTGTATTAGGGTGGTGGTTGCGGTGGTAGAGATTTGGTAGCGGTGGAGGTGGTGTTGGCGTCGATAGTGGTGGCGCTAGTGTTAGTGGTGGCGATGATGACAATGTCGTCAATGACGGTGCAAGTGTTAATGATGATTGTGGTAGTGGTGGTATTGGTGATGGTGTTAGTGGAGGTTGTGGTGGTGGAGGTGTTTATTGTGATGGTGGTGGTTGTGGTGGTGGTGGAACAAAAGAAACAATCACTTTTAGACATATCCATAGGTGTTCAATGGAAAATGTTAAAGACACGTGGATAGGCTTGAGGTCCGCGGTGGTGAGGAGAGGAACATGGTGGTTGAGGAACACAGCATGGTGCGAGATATGAGTATGGAGTACGAAGTTCGGAGTACGGAAGTGAGTGGGGTGTGCGTTGTGGGTGGTAAGTGGAGTGTGAGAGGCGGTGGGGTGCTGTGATGGACCATTAAGTAGCATATTTTTTTTCTTATTTTACCCTATGAAATGGCTTCTCAGTAAAAGTTATTATTCTAAAGTTTTTCTTTACAGGTTTCGTTTGGAAAATGAAACGTGAAGGTGTATAGGTATATATGCAATATAGACAGAGACACACAGACACATTTGTTTATTTATACACACTCCCATATATATATTTATATGTAACGTGGGTATATATATATATATATATATATATACATACGTGCATATATCAGATATAATAAGAAAGATATATATGTGAGTATATGTCTTGGTTATGTGTACGTGTTTGTATGTATAAACATATATATATATATATGTGTGTGTGTATTTGAGAGAGAGAGAGAGAGAGAGAGAGAGAGAGTTTGTATGTGTGTATACACACATATATGTATACACACATATATGTATATCCATGATTGAATAAATACATACATAGACATTCATATCATGCATGCGTATATATACGTACATATGTATGTATGTATGTGTGTATGTATGTATGTATGTATGTATGTATGTATATATATATATATATTATATATATATATATATATATATATACATACACATGCACACGTATATGTGTTCACATACACATACATACATTTCACTATAAACGTAAACATATCTATACATCTAAAGCACGCGCGAAAAATAAGCAAGAAAAATCAAGGAAGAAACAAATAAGAACATTTGCAATATTCAATGAATAAACGTGAGCATGTTTTAATAATGTATTATTCAGAGAGAGACACGCTTCAATGCACACATGGAGGTTAGAATATATATATATATATATATATATATATATATATATATATATATATATATATATGCGTTTCGGCATACCAATAACATACTTTGAAGAATAAACGTGCAGCATCATTTATATATGTCTGTGGGAAAGGTTTTAAACTACCCGTTATGAGGTAAGAATACCCATGTCTTAATTATCAGAGACGAAGATGGCAGTATTCTTGCATACTGTCTTCATCTGTTAACATTCAGGCATTTGCAAGTTCTTGTATTGATATTAAATTGTGACATGTTTATCTTTGTTGAGTATGTAGTGCAGCCGAATGGGCGGTGAGCTACGAGAACAGTTAGCTGGTCGGACAAAATAGTAAAGAAATAGGTATTTCGTCTGCCGCTACGTTCTGAGTTCAAATTCCGCCGAGGTCGACTTTGCCTTTCATTCATTCGAGGTCGATTAAATAAGTACCAGTTACGCAGTGGGGTCGATATATTCGACTTAATCCGTTTGTCTGTCCTTGTTTGTCCTCTCTGTGTTTAACCTCTTGTGGGTAGTAAAGAAATAGGTATTTCGTCTGTCTTCATGCTCTGAGTTCAAATTCCGTCGACGTCGACTTTGACTTTCATCCTATCGGGGTCGATAAATTAAGTACCAGTTACGCACTAGGGTCGATCTAATCGACTGGCTCCCTCCCCTAAAATTTCAGGCCTTGTGCCTAGAGTAGAAAAGGAAAAAATATGTCTTACTCTTTTACTCCTTTACTTGTTTCAATCATTTGACTCTGGCCATACAGAAGCACCGCCTTTAGTCTAGCAAATTGACCCCAGGACTTATTCTTTGTAAGCCTAGTACTTATTCTATCGGTTTCTTTGGTCGTACCGCTAAGTTACGGGGACGTAAACACACCAGCATCGGTTGTCAAGCGATATTGGGGGAGCAAACACAGACACACATCATCATCATCATCGTTTAACGTCCGTTCTCCATGCTAGCATGGGTCGGACATATATATATATACACACACATATACACACACACGCACACACACACACACACATACATATAATATATATTATATTATATATATATATATTATATATATACATATACATATATACGACGGGCTTCGTTTAGTTTCCGTCTACCAAATCCACTCACAAGGCTTTGGTCGGCCTGAGGCTATAGTAGAAGACTCTCGCCCAAGGTGCCACGCAGTGGGACTGAACCGGGATCGATGTGGTTCGTAAGCAAGCTACTTACCACATAGCCACTCCTACACCTTGCATATTGTCTTCATCTTTTAACATTCAGGCGATTGGAAGTTCTTGTATTGATATTAATTTCTGACATGTAAAGAGAGTATTTCTTCTAGATGTCAGGTCCCTGTTTTGGGTTACGTCATCGTTGAAGAGCAATATCGGAGATATTTCACGCTACTCTTTTTCGCTTTAGAATGCCAAAATCTTAACCTTTTGCCCGTGCAAAGCAATTTCATAAACTTGTACTAAACGTCCATTCTTGTTATTAGACATTTAGCGAGCCATTATTATTTCATACGTTCAGAGTTACATAAAGTTATCTTTTCATAAGTTCTAAATTATTCTATTGGTTGAAAAATAATGGTAATATGTATCATATATGATGCATGCACGCTAGGAAAATATGCCCTTGGGTCACATGTGATACACAGGACAGACTTGGTAACACTGAGTACGTTTTGCAAAGATTTTTCAAGCTTTCACAATAGTGAATAAGATAGGATAGCAGTAAAAGTGTGTAAACCTTTCTTAGAAAATCTGTACCTGAATAACAAATAGAGGATTGCTACAAAAAGAATCGTTCCTCCTAGAAAAGCCACCATCATTTATGGAGATTTATTTAGACACGAAAATCATTTCCAAGAGTCCGTAGCGTCTAGCCTTTAGAGGACATATAATAAATTTAAGCTCAGAATGAACAATGGTACATAATGTTCAAAGAAAAAGTTTTTCAGGAGACTCTAAGGTCAAATGCCATGTCTGTTGTATACTATTATACATTATGCAGATTTGAAATTGCATAAAATTACAAGATGGATTCTAGATGTTATGTGCTCTGATTGTGTTTAGACTATTCAAAGAAGATTATTTTTGTAAAAGTTTTGTTTGAAATTCACAGCAGACAGATTACTTTGTTATTACTTAAGTGTTTTTCTCTCATGATTCAAGATTTTAGGAGTGTTTTCTTTCTTGTAGCAGCGCCGTATAAAGTAATGGAATCATTCTCTCACGATGAAACGCAAGCACATTGAAATGTACACAAACACCCACAGATACAGGCAAAGGCACGCGTACGGTCGCACTCCCAGATACACGCACACACGCACGCAGACACACATACACACACACTTTGATAGACACATAAACACATACACAGGCAAGTACACCCACCGTACACATAAACACGCATTATATATATATATATATATATATAGATGTATATATAGACATACATACGTATATATATATATATATATATATATATATATTATATATATATATATATAATACAAAAATGAAACAAGAACGCAAAATATCCAGACAGGTGATACAAAAAAGGGACACACTCACATATATATACACATATATTTATATACTCATACATATATATACATATACATATATGTATGTTTCTGTGTATGAGTACATACACACACACATACATATATATATGCATACATACATACATGAATATACATATATGTGAATATGTTTCTATCTATGAATATATATATATGCAAATGCATGTATGAGTGTATGTATATATTAATGTGCATATATATATATTTAATATATGTAAGGGAACGTGTGTGATGTGTGTATGCGTGTGTGCCAGTGTGTTTATGTAGATAGATATATATATATGACTGATCCAGGCGGTTAGCTGGCAGAATCGTTAGCACGCCGGGCGAAATGCGTAGCCGTATTTCGTCTGCCGTTACGTTCTGAGTTCAAATTCTGCCGAGGTCGACTTTGCCTTTCATCCTTTAGGGGTCGATAAATCAAGTACCAGTTACGCACTGGACTCGATGTAATCCACTTAATCCGTATGTATGTCCTTGTTTGTCCCCTCTGTGCTTAGCCCCTTGTGGGTAGTAAAGAAACAGATATATATGACTGAGTCTGTTTTGGTATACCTCCGAGCGTTAGCGGGTGTAAAAATAACCATGTTAACGTGTATGTTTACGTTTGATCGTGTGTATGTGTGTGTGTGTGTGTGGGGGGGGTATCTGGCTAGACGCGCCTATGAATAGAGACACCATAAAGCCTAAAAGTGTTCGTTTATTGTACTCAAATTGCTTTTCCAGCCGCCCGACCGTTTACATGGAGCCCTGCTCCTCTTCCCTCTTGTAAGGCTATGTAAGTGCAACCTTTATCCCTGGTCAGGGTTTCACCCCAATTATTACCAACGCTTTTACCGTCATTTTTCTGTTGTTATTAATGTTGGCATAGCTTCCAGTGTATATAGATCCCAATTTTGTCATGTCGGTGAATATATTCCTTCTTAGCCAGGACTGGGCAACCAGAGACAATATGATTTATTGTTCTTCGTCCATCTCCACATATTCTTCAGTTACTTATATTTCTTTTCATTATATGTTTTTGGTAATTTCTTCTTATTATTATTATCATTATTATTATTATTATTATTATTATTATTATTATTACCATCATCATCATCATCATCATCATCATCATCATCATCATCATCTTCATCATCATCATCATCATCATCATCATTATTATTATTATTATTGAGTGAGAGAGCAGTGCATGTCATCAAAGTGACACTGGAGTAAAATATACGAAGCCCAGTATACCTATCATGACTACCCGTCTGATAAGGGTACACTAGGCACATGCATCACAACCATATGAGCGCGATATCGTGATCTCATATCAAGATAAACAGCACATGACCTTGCAGGTGGGGCTCAGTTAGAATTTTCTTCTGGTCGAGTAACCCATCCTGCTCAAAAGGTCCATGAATAAGGGCTGTTTAAGGATGTTGAATGAAACACCCATGTTTCCAGAGGTGAATTATTCAAACCCCCAAAAATCCCTCTCAAAACATGGCTATGGTGACCCCCACTACTTCTGCTCGAGATCAGAGATGCACATATCGTCAGCCACTAAGGGACATGCTCAACTGGTTATGGTTTAACAACTGACAAGCAAATCTGTGGTATTGAATAGAATATTTGCTGTAGCCCATCTTTTATACAAAGACAAAACAATGTACATGATAACACTTCCAATCAGTTAAGATCAGAAACCACGAGATCCACAGACTTGTACTGCATCAGGGCATTTATTATTATTATTATTATTATTATTATTATTATTATTATTATTATTATTATTATTATTATCATTATTATTATTATTATTATATATCTGTGTCTGTGTCTGTGTGGGTGGGTGTGTATAACGAAGCCTTAGCTTCGTTACAATGGCAACAGTGCGGATACTTATTGATCAGACCTCATATATAGACTAAAGTAGTGAGGAAAGGTAAACAATTAAGCAACGAAAAACAAGGACATTTAATTTCATTTGATTCAATCTAAAATTTAGCTGCATAATGAATGGTACAAATAGTACAAAATAATAAAGACAGTCTCTGACAGCTGTTTCTGGGATATCCCAGCTATTCGAGCACGTATCAAATCTTTCATTGTTTAATTTGCGACAACTTTGGATCTGCTAGCATTCATTTTAATTTCCCCCCAATTATGGTGTACTGCATAACAATTCTTTCCGTTTTCACTACGCTGTGCCACTTAACCATTCTTTCTGCTCATGGATTTACCTAAAGAAGACCCGATTTAACTGGATTAAATTGAACCCGCCCACCCTCCTGGACATATTGAACCACAACAAATATCATTGGTGAGGAACATTTTTCCACAGTCTAACTTATATTTCTTCGATGACGGAGTATCCAACTTGCAGTGTTTTCGCTCGATACGACGCTCCAATCACTGGGATATCTCAGAAACAGCTGTCAGAGAATAGCTTTATTATTTTGTACTACTTTTACCACTCGTTATGGAGTCATATTTTAGATTGAATTAAATAAAATTAAATGTCTTTTCCTACATTGCCAAACTGTTATCCTTTCCTCCATATTCTAACCTATATGTTCTGACTCAAAGGGATGCCACCGCTAACCGTTTTGGAACAAGACAATCACACAACCACAACTCCATACCTAACTGGAGTTTTCTAACTGGAGTTCTAACTGGAGTTTTGGTGGCACACTTATTTAAACACTCAGAAGCATACCTACAAGTCTGAGTCATCCTGACGGAAACTCCTTATATTAACTCTCTCTCTCTCGTCCTTGCTATGTACGTATACACACACACACACACACACACGCACACACACACATACACACACACACACACACACACACACACACACACACACACATATATATATATTATATATATGTATACACGGACATATTTATACTTAGTGATTTGCTAATACATATAACATGTTACTATATACGAATTAGGAACTTGCAAATGCCTGAATTCGAAACATTTAATACTCCTACTTTTGTATAATGCGCATTGTATAGAGTGACATATATTTCGATTTAGGCTACAACACAAGAAACTGAGCCTCAAAGAGTTGAAAATGTTATTGATAACAAGTATAACAAGTTATTGAATAACTTCTTTTGTGTGATTATATCAAATATATATATGTATGTATGTGTGTATGTATATATATATATATTTAAAAATATACATATATATATATATACATATATATATATATATGCACATACATACATGCATATATACATACATACATACATACATACATACATACATACATACATACATACATACACACACAATATGTGAGTGTGTATTCACACGGGCAAGAGAATAGAGAGAGTACTAGAAAACCGACCGAGAGACTTGTTACAAATCATTTGTTTTTATAGAACGAATTTCAATTTTTTTTTCTTAGTTATATAAGTTAATGTAGCGGAAAGGTCCCACTTAGAAGTTGTATTATTATTGTAATTGAGAATAACTTGCATATAATACTTGTAGTGCTTAGTAGCATTGTTTTTCAAAACGTATGCGTGTGTGTGTAAAGTCTGTCTTTAGAAGTCTGTCTATGTTTTTGATTGGGTTCCATTCAATCGTACCCAGTGCACCAATTAGCAATCATATTGATAAGAGTTTCGTTCTTCATATCTCTTGTTTATTTCTGTTACGAGGTCCTTACAAGTTATGTTTAGCCGCTTTTATTTGTGTTCTTGTTTTTTTTTTCTATTATTTTTTTATGGCTGTTTTGCAATTTAATTTGAAATTGTCGGCATATTGCCTAATACATATTGTTAACCCAGCCTGCCATGACTAAGTATATATTTGTAGGTACACACATACACACACACACACGTACACACACGTACACACAAGTACACACACATACACGCACACACACACACCACACAAATACACACATATGATATATATATATATTATATATATATATATATATATTATATATATATATATAGATAGATAGATAGATAGATAGATAGATAGATAGATAGATAGATATGCATAAGTATATTACGTAAATATAAGTATATATATATATATATATATATATATATACAAACGTACATATATACATATATAGATGGGGGGGGGTTGTATATGTGTTCGAATATTTATATGCATATAAAATACACACAAACACACGTATACACACACACAAACGCGCGTACACACACACACATATATGCATACTTATATACATGCATATATATATGTGTGTATATATATGTATGTATGTAAATATATATACATACATATATATCAATATTGTGTCTA
>NW_021831706.1:0-10000 GCF_006345805.1 Octopus sinensis | reverse complement strand
GCCCACACACTGTCCACCCACAAAGTACATATTAGCTAATTTGTGTGTGTGTGTGCGTGCGCGCGCGCGTGTATTTGTATGTGTAAGTACGTACATATATATATATATGTATATATGTATGTATGTATGTATATGTCTGTGTCTATATATATATATATATGTATGTATTGTTTGTTTGTACTCCACCTGCCTTCGTCTTTTGTTTATTTTCATAAAGCTTCCCGTTATATGTATGTATATATATGTATATATGTACATATATATATATATATATATATGTGTGTGTGTGTGTGTGTATATATATATACATATTTATATGTATATATATTATATATTTTATAGTATTATATTATATTTATTATATCTACATATATATATATATATATATAATATATATATATATATATATAAAACTTAGATAAAACTTAGATATGTTTCGACCAAAGATTGGTCGAGGCCATACTTAGATAATATATATTATATATATACATTTATGGCCTTTATATGAGTGTGTCTGTATATAATATATATATTATATATGTATGTACGGCTTTTGCAATCGGCGCGTGTACGAAAAATGTCAAATTGTTGTACAGAAAAATAATCTGATGTCGCTGTAGTATATAATATGTATCGCAGCATGAATGACTTTGTGACGGCGTAATATGTACTCACTTTGGCTGGTTATTATGAAACATATGACATCTACACAGGCATAAGCAACATTTGGGATGGCGGCGAGCTGGCAGAAACGTTAGCACGTCGAGCGAAATGCTTCGCGGTATTTCGTCTGCCGTTACGTTGTGAGTTCAAATTCCGCCGAGGTCGACTTTGCCTTCATCCTTTCGGGTCGATAATTAAGTACCAGTTACGCAACTGGGGTCGATGTAATCGACTTAATACCTATGTCTGTCCTTGTTTGTCCCCTCTGTGTTTAGCCCCTTGTGGGTAATAAAGAAATAGGTATTTCGTCTGCCGTTACGTTGTGAGTTCAAATTCCGCCGAGGTCGACTTTGCCTTTGCTCCTTTCGGGGTCGATAAATTAAGTATCAGTAACGCACTGGGGTCGATGTAATCGATTTAATCCCTTTGTCTGTCCTTGTTTGTCCCATCTATGTTTAGCCCCTTGTGTGTAGTAAAGAAATATATATATATATGGGGGCGCTGTATATGGTGTGTTTGGTGTGTGTGTGTGTTTTGTGTGTGTATGTGTTTGGTGTGTGTGTGTGTGTGTTTGGTGTGTGTATGTGTTTGGTGTGTGTGTGCGTGTTTGTTATTCGTATTTGCGAAAATATAAACGCATGTGCATATATGTATGTGTGTATGTGTGTGTGTGTGTGTGCGTGTGTGTACGTCATTATATTTATATAAATACATGCACACTCATGTATGTATATGTACAAACACGCGCACACGCTCTCTCACACACACTCTCACACACACATATACACATATACATATATACAATATGTACATCTTTTATCTTGAACTTGCTTTAGTCGCCGGATTCCGGCGATGCTGGGGCATCGCCTTAAAGAGCTTAGTCATACAAATCGATCCCACAACTTTATTTTTTAATCTCTGGCTTAATCTGTCGATTGTGATGTCGAACTGACGACTGACGGGAACGCAAACAAACTAACACCGATTATCCAGCGGTGGGTGAAGGACAAACACAAACACCAAGACTTCCACACATACATACATACATATACACAAACACACACACACGCACACACACACATACGCACACACACACACATATAAATATATGGTTAATTTGAATAAACAAACGATTCTCAGACAAACGAATAAAAAGGGTTAACGTGAGGGCAACAAGAAACGTATTAACTTAACGTTGGGTGAAAGGGGAGAGAGTTTGACGTTTCTTCAGACTCTAAAGGCCGGTGACCTTTAATCTTCCCCCGTTGTGTATATACCTTTGGGTATAACTATCTTTATATAATTATTCTACTGCTCTATAACTTAGAGCTTGCTTTTTCGGATTTACGATTTACTGACGAGTATATATATATATATATATATAATATATATATTATATATATATATATATATATGTGCTCACATTACTACGATGATCCGGTTCTTGACTGAAGACTGAGGGCTTCGAATGTCCTGTCTGTGTTTATTGTATCGTCTTCTAAGTGTTATGCGTTCTTGTCACAGTTTGTATTTTCTACATATCATAATATATATATATATATTATATATATATATATATTATATATATATATATATATAGTCAAAATGAGGGTGAAAAAAATTGGATATTAATTTAATAGCATCAATTTAACACCAGTGGTTTAGCGGATAAAAAACTGAGATTCAGTAAATATTATTAATACATAAATATGAGAATCCACTCTTTAGCGTAAGGGTGTCCACATAGTGGATTCTCTCTCATATTTATGTATTATATATATATATATATATAGATAGATAGATAGATAGATAGATACATACATACATACATACATACATACATACATACATACATACATACATAACATAGAATATAAATAATATATAAATCTATGCATATATACATACATATGTGTATATACCTACATATATAGGTATATAACATGCACAATGAGAAATGAAAACATAAAAACAAAAACATAGAAAACGAACTTGTTTTCGAACAACGAAAAATAACGGAGAAAAGAGACATGCAACGTAAAGAATATTCCCCTTCGTCAGCTGTCCCTGTTTTATCTACTCCGCGTTCGAAGGCGAGGACGATACGCGAATTAGCTGAAACAGTCCTTACGGTAAGAAGAAAATGGAGGGATACAAAAATGGCATACATAAGCCGGAAGACATTCTATTATGTCTGTTTAATTCAAAACAAAAGGGAGTATTATAAAAATAGATACACATGCAAAGGCTGTGTACTACACAAATATATACTAGTAACCTTCTGGTGAAGCCTAGAGGCACACTCAACATCCAAACTCTATCTACCCATCCCTACAGGACACTGAAGAGATGGAGCTACCGTGGAGGGTATCGTAGCCTCTTGGCAGAAACGGCCGTAAGGAATTGATCTTTTAATCTTTTACTCTTTTATGAATTACTATTATTAGTATATATTATTATATATACTAATATTAGTATATATATAGTAGATATATATATACTATATATATAGTATATATATAGTATAATAGTATATTATACAATATATATAATATAATAGTATATATATAGTATATATATATATATATATATATATATACTATTATTAGTATATATCCGTTCGTCGGATAAACTGTCCGACGAATAGAAACATGAAACTCTGATTAACAGGTTTTGTGGTATTTTCACAGCTTTATTAATAAAGTATGTGTGTGTGTGTGTGCGTGCGTGTGTGTGTGTGTGTGTGTGTGTGGTGTGTGTGTGTGTGTGTTTGTGTGTTTGTGTGAGTGTGTGTTGTTACAATGTTTCGGTCATAAGACCTCAGATGTAAAACAAACAATGAGATCGAAGATGTGAAGTAGATAATGGGCGCATTTGCCATATTTCGGGAGTCCTCCCCCCCTTCATTAGCACCCGTCTAACTCCTTAATCATCCACGAACTGATTGCTTAAATTGCCGCTAAATACAGCAGTGTAACCTTACTGGATATACCGCGAACCTACAAGTCATCAAAGTTTACACACCAGTTTCCAGGAATGTGTTTAATATGTTTACACTGCTGTATTTAGTCGCTATTTAAGCAATGTGTTCGGAATTAATTATGGGGTAAGATGGGTGCTGATGAAGGGGCGAAAATTCCCGAAATATGACATACACGCCCGTTACCCCCTTTTTCATTTCTGATCTCATTGTTTGTTTGACGTCGTAACAAAAATCCGTGCTGGCAATAATTTCTACACAAGATCTGCAGAACTAACCTTAACAAGTGATGTAAAGCGCAATATACTTTTATAGTATATTATCGTTGCATAACGAAATACCGCTTCCCTACAAGGCCTAAACTAGCATTACATAGCTATAGGATTAGAATTGATATCAATCATAAGGGCACACGAATGTGCCTGCCTGCTAGAGATGAGTTAAAACCCTCATTAAACCACCTGTAAGAACACTGAAAATAATTACAAAATCAACAGTATTAAGGCGAACGGATCGAAGAAAATCTTTCACATAGCTCACGATGCTATATGTATCTTAGTATTAGTATACACGTGGACCGGTGTCTGGTTTGACATGGTAGTCTTACCTTCTTTAGAATGCATCAACTATTCCAAACATCAAATAGTTGTGACTTTTCACAAACATGTATGTATGTATGTATTTATAATTTATAAACATGATGGAGGTGGATGCTGTGTCTGTGAGTATATACGTATATACGTATATAAATATGTGTGTATGCATATCTACATATATTGTATATAATATATATAATATTATATAATAGAGAGAGAGAGAGAGGAGAGAGAGAGAGAAGAAAGATATGTATATATATATCTATTATATATATTATATATATAGATAGATAGATAGATAGATAGATAGATAGATAGATAGATAGATAGATAGATAGATAGATAGATAGATAGATATACAGACAGACAGATAGATAGATAGATGGATGGATGGATGGATGGATGGACGCGTGCGTATCTATACACTCTCACACATTTATATATAGATCAGCAGACACTCGCAAACGCTTTGAATCTGTCTCCATATACACGAATATCACACACACACACACACACATGCTTTATTGCATATACGCAGGCGGTTTATCTAAAAGTCTTCAATTAATGGCAAAGTGAGTATAATCAATTTACAAGAAACAGTTAACAGACACAACTTTCATATCTATTCTTTTTGGGAATTTTCTAAACCTATCGTTATGCTTATGAAGCCAGCCTTTAAATTGGTTTGCGGCCATAGCTATACAAGCAATGCCATTTCAGTGAACATTTGATGTGACACTGGCTGCACATGGAACAGATTTCTTCAGGCTGTTTCTATTGATTGTGCACGCACTTTAAGAGAAACAATTGCTTCTCAGTGTTATATTAGCTACACTTTGATGGTTTAAATTCTAAATTTTTGTATCCATCTTCGTAGAATATACGATGTTGGCGATGCTCGTATGCGTATTGTTCCTTATTTTAAGTGAATTAGCATTGATAATATTCCTGTAAATATGGCCATGAGGGAAATGTTTCTCCAACGGATTGAGAAATATTTTTTTCTGATTGCAATTGTTACATTTGTTCAAATGTTCGGTTATCTTTCGTTACACATCTGTGACATCTTCAGCGACACTTTTCGTTTTCGTGTGTGTTCTTGCTCCGCTCGCTTCCTTTCCGGACAATGGACATGAGTTAAAATAAAATATTTAAGTACATGGAATACATATACACGTATTAATATATGTATATGTGTGCATGTGCGTGTATGTAAGGGAGTGTGTATGAGTTAAGGCGGCGAGCTGGTAGAATCGTTACCACACCTGACAAAAAACTTAGCATTTCGTCCGCCGTTTTTACTTTCCGAGTTCAAATGGCACCGGGGTTGACTTTGCATTTTATATTTTCGAGTTCGATAAATTAAGAACCAGTTGAACATCAGGGTCGATATAATTGACTGCTCCCCACCTCGCTTCCCCGAACATGCTTGCTTTGTGCTAAAATTTAAAATCAACAGGGTGTATCTGTGAGTCTATGGAGTGGAGTGGAGTGGTGTGGGTGCTGGTGTAATCTAAGGGTCAATAAGTTCTTGGGAATACGGTCAGGTCAGTTAGAATAAAAACTTCAAGCTAGAAGTGTGAATGCTAATAAGTTCAATGACTCAGAGAAAATAAGCCAAAGCTCAGACAAGATCTGCTTCGTTCCACCTGAAGGCATCGTCAGGCAAAATCAACGTGACCTGATGTGCGTGACGTCTTCGGCCTAAAACAGGTACATTTTGACGGACTTGCAATTATTATTCATAGGTGCAGGGGTGGCTGTGTGGTAAGTAGCTTGCTTACCAACCACATGGTTCCAGGTTCAGTCTCACTGCGTGGCACCTTGGGCAAGTGTCTTCGACTATAGCCTCGGCCCGACCAAATCTTTGTGAGTGGATTTGGTAGACGGAAACTGAAAGAAGCCCGTCGTATACATATATATATATATATATAACGGGAAGCATTATGAAAATAGACAAAAGACGAAGGCAGGTGGAAAACAAACAAACAATTGTATTAGTAATATGTGTGTGTGTGTGTGTGAGTATGTTTGTGTGTCTATATTTGTCCCCTCCCCACCGTCGCTTGACAACCAATGCTGGTGTGTTCACGTCCCCGTAACTTAGCGGTTCGGCAAAAGAGACAGATAGAATACGTACTAGGCTTACAAAGAATAAGTATGGGGGCGATTTGTTCGACTAAAGGCGGTGATCCAGCATGGCCGCAGTCAAATGACTGAAACAAATAAAAGAATAAAAAAGAAAACGGAAAAATTAAACAAATACAAGCGCACGCGCACACAGACACAGCTGTATACATGCAGGCTTTTTAACCATTTGAATATATTACAACTGTGTGGCAGTGTGATAAGAAATTTGCTTTTCAACCACATGGTACTGGGTTCAGATCCATTGCATGGTATCTTTAGTAAATATCTACTACTATAGCCCTGAGCCGACCAAAGCCTTGCGAGTGGATTTGGTAGACAGAAAACGAAGAAGCCCGTTGAATACATACATACATTCACAGACGCACACAAACATATGCTCTCTCTCTCTCTCTTTTACTTGTTTCAGTCATTTGACTGTGGCCATGTTGGGGGAGAAACACAGATACATAAACATATATACACACACACACATACATACATACATACATACATACATACATACATACATACATACATACATACATACATACATACATACATACATACAGTTAAGCATTGTACGAAGCTTAACTGTTACTGGTGCTGTGATCGAATATGACATTTTTAGCCCAGCTTTGATGCTGACATGCAATGTCTGTGCAAGAACCTGCCTCAGTAAAGCTGGACTCAAGAGTCATCTTCGTAGTCATAAAACGAGACAGATGAGTGACAACCTGGCCACAGGTGGTGGTGTAACACACCATACTAATCATATCTGTCGGACATACATACATACATACATACATACATACATACATACATACACATACGTACCATTACATATATTATATATATCTATATACTATATATATATAATATATATATTATATATATATATATATATATATAATACACATATATACGACGGGATCCTTTCAGTTTCCGTCTACCAAATCCCTCTCAAGGCTTTGGTTTTTGTTGGCCCGAGGCTATAGTGGAAGACACTTGCTACGCAGTGGGACTGAACGCAGAACCATGTGGTTCGTAAACAAGATACTTACCACACAGCCACTCCTACGCCTATTAATATATCTATATATGTATATGTGCGTTTGTGTATCTTTTTGTGTTTGAGTTTGCTTCTCCCCGTCGTTTGACTACCGGGTTTGGTTTATTTATGTCCCTAGAGCTTAGCGGTTCGGTAAAAGAAAGCCGATAGAATAAGAATCCGGCCTTAAAAGAAATAAATACTGAGATCGGTTCTTTCGAGTGAATCTTTTGAAGGCCGTGCTGCAGCATGGCCTCATCAAGTGATTGAAATAGTAAAGAATAAAGCGCCCCCAACGACATACACAAGCACACACACACATACACAAACATGTACATATACACAGAGACCCACGCACGCGTATGGAAACGCGCACACACGCTCGTGCGCACGCACACCCACACCCACACGCACACACACACACACACATACCACACACACACACAAACACACATATATATATATATATATATATACAGTACACCATACAATATACAGTCATATATATATATATATATATATATATATATATATATAATATATATACAGTACAATATACATATACAGTACATATATATATATATATATATATATTATTATATGTGTGCGTGTTCTTGTGTGTATATATACATTATATATATATATGTATATATATGTTTATGTATATGTGTGTGTACATATACATACATACATATAATGGGAAGGGCGCTTTATGTATACGAGTACTCACGTACTATTGTACATAGTAATAGGTAACACTATACCAGAGTAACACAGTGCCACTTCCGTTTACGGAAGAGTATTAGTTCCAGTTCGTACACATTTTGGAATCAACACCAAATTCCACTTCCTCGCGTTTAATTCTATGATTGAATTTCTATTTCCTAAATTCCAACCATTCGAATCCGTACGCACTTGAGTGCAGCAATTATTCAGGTCTTCAGGATTTAGTTTTAATATTTAACTGGAAGATGTTTTCGTTTAAACTCTTATAAATCATTTGACTTAATGATCTTGTAACGTGGGAAAGTTAGTCCAGGTGATGATGTAAGATCTGACTGTCTGTCTGTCTGTCTGTCTGTCTGTCTGTCTGTCTATCTATCTATCTATCTATATATATATCTATATATCCATCTATCTATCTATCTCTCTCTCTATCTATCTATCTATCTATCTATCTATCTATCTATCTATCTATCTATCCATCTTGAACATAATCCTATGAACCCAGAAATTGAAAACAGAGGGTTACCCACTTGCAAACAAATGTGGTAACATATAACAATATTGACCAAGGTTACCGTGGTCTTTTTCGTAGGCTTTTTCCCACGGATAAACCTTACTTGCTTTCCCCTTTACACCATATATCATAACACTGTGATACACGATCCCTATTGATCGTTTTTTTCCTCTTCCCCTTTTTTTCCCCTTTTCCTTCTTTTTCATTTCTCTTTTCTTTTGTTCCTTTTCCTTTATTTTTTTATTTTTCTTTTTTCTTTTTTCTTTTTTTTTCTTCCCTTTTACGATCCCTCTTGATCGAAACCTACGCCACACCTTTTTTTTTGTTTCTTTTGTTTTTTTGTTCCTTTTTCATCCCCCAAAAGAAAAGCTCTACCTTGTAACTTATCCCATCTGTGTGCAGCTCTGTGTGGCCAATAAAGAAACTTCTATCTATCTATCCATCCATCTATCTATCTATCTGTCCAGATAGATAGATAGATAGATAGATAGATAGATAGATAGATAGATAGATAGATAGATAGATAGATAGATAGATAGATAGATTAGAATAGATACAACTGCGTCCTTTAAACATTATCTACAAACCGTCTTGTTTTTTTTTCAGCTTGAAAAATGTCGAAATGAATTAATATTTCGATCAAAAAGCCCTGTCACAATTTTCGCATTCATTCATACTCACTCTACAAACACTTTCCTAACGCTACACACACCCAAGCATTTAATGGAAGTGGTAAAACATCGCTGAAATGATTATGGTATTTGCGAACAACTCTACGCGTTCTGAATGCAATTCTCACTAGACCCACCGAAAGTAAAAACAAGACCGTTTGTGGGGATTAGTATAATCTATCGTTCCCTGAACACGGAATTAACCCTTCGGAGGAATTTGCAGCGTGAGTGACAACTACTAGTAATCAAAGAAGTTAATATTAATCGATGCTGTTAGCCGCAATCTGGAACATACTTGAGAGCTTCCACGATATTCGCCTAGATAACATATCCCTCTAAACTTTTATATGTACATATATACACATATAAAATGTAATTAAGTTCCAGCTGAATTAGGTAATTAAATTGAGACACCTTGCTAGTTCGGTATAGTCCACGCACCTTAAAAATATCTGAATATTGAATATCAAAACTTCGTGTAAGGTGTGTTTCTACATAATATTCCTGTCGTGTGTGCAGATTACGCAACCCAGCTAAGTAAAGATATTTGCTCTTAGTAATTCAGATATGTACTTTTCATATAAGGGTACTTTCTATACTATTTCCGAAATGCAGATAATAGTTTATCCTTACGTATGATGCTTATGCAGTCATCTGTGGAGTGTTTTTTCT
>NW_021831705.1:7500-27500 GCF_006345805.1 Octopus sinensis | reverse complement strand
CGGGTTCGAATCCGGGACGAGCCCTCGTTCGCTTTCTTTTATAAGGCAGCGAGCTGGCAGAAACGTTAGCACGCCGGGCGAAATGCGTAGCCGTATTTCGTCCGCCGTTACGTTCTGAGTCTAAATTCCGCCGAGGTCGACTTTGCTTTTCATCCTTTCGGCGTCGATAAATTAAGTACCAGTTACGCACTGGAGTCGATGTAATTGACTTAATCCGTTTGTCTGTCCTTGTTTGTCCCCTCTGTGTTTAGACCCTTGTGGGTAGTAAAGAAATAGGTATTTCGTCCGCCGTTACGTTCTGAGTTCAAATTCCGCCGAGGTCGACTTTGCCTTTCATCCTTTCGGGGTCGATGAATTAAGTACCAGTTACGCACTGGAGTCGATGTAATTGACTTAATCCGTTTGTCTGTCCTTGTTTGTCCCCTCTGTATTTAGCCCCTTGTGGGTAGTAAAGAAATAGGTATTTCGTCCGCCGTTACGTTCTGAGTTCAAATTCCGCCGAGGTCGACTTTGCCTTTCATCCTTTCGGGGTCGATGAATTAAGTACCAGTTACGCACTGGAGTCGATGTAATTGACTTAATCCGTTTGTCTGTCCTTGTTTGTCCCCTCTATGTTTAGCCCCTTGTGGGTAGTAAAGAAATAGGTATAAGGAATATGTTTAACTCAAAGTTCACACAGTTAGACATTGGGTATTGTGGATATCTACGCCTCGGTATCAAAACGTTTGCTGGTCAAACCAATTGAGTTCACCAGGCAATACGTTTGATGAAACAGTTACTAAGATAACCAAACATGCATTTGAAACCTTACTGTTTGAGAAAGAGTCAGCGTCGGCAAAAAATCTGAACCGGTGACTTCTTAAAGGGCTCCTAAGGTGGTGTTGATATATGCGAACTAATAGGTCCCAGAATGCACGATAGGCGTAGGACCAGACCGTCGTTCGAGAGTCCTGTGGCGATGTTTTGAATCGTTTGGAGTGGGGCTAGTTTCGATAAAAACGACCGGATCTGTGGATCGCGAAGAATTGGAATCTTCACCGAACAGGCGTAGGAGTGGCTGTGTGGTAAGTAGCTTGCTTACCAACCACATGGTTCTGGGTTCATTCCCACTGCGTGGCACCTTGGGCAAGTGTCTTCTACTATAGCCTCGGGCCGGCCAAAGCCTGGCCACAGTCAAATGACTGAAACAAATAAAAGAGTAAAAGAGTATACCAAGAGCCAAACTATAACATAGGTTTATACTTAGACTAAACCAGGTTGTGTCTGCTCCGATAATGAGCTCTGACTTGATCGACGAATCCACTGCCGCGGTCAACAATCGAGAGCAAGAACAGCTGCTACGGATCACACTATCCCAAAGTGTGTATGGATGTGACCGGGAACCACATATAAACTTGTATTCCCGTTAAAACTCCGAACATGAACTCCACATCTCACTAACAACTGATGACTTCGGCAACGGCTTCCGCGCTATCCCAGAAGAGCATTTATCAAATTTGCAATATGGATTTTGGGGCCACAGGTAGAAACATTACTTTGCCTACTGGAACGTTAGGGCCGATCGTCGAATGTGGTCAGCATTTGTGAGGGATGTGGGGAACTCGTTGGCCGGAGGCGGCTCAATTCACCCCCGGTGAATGCCGCCACAGTTAAAAGTTTATACTTAGGTGATGACTTAGAAATACCATGCGGAGTGGTGGTCATATTCTAGATAAATTTAGGAAAACCCCATAACCTTGTTCAACAGCACAGGTTTTAAAATTACAGCAACTACTAAGCAAACTGTGCTCAAGGACAATTTACTGCTCGGTCTGGGGATCGAGACCGCGATCTTGCGATCATGAGTACAACACTCTGATTAATGCTCCTTCACTGAGGATATATATAAGTAAGCATGTATAGATCCACGTACACATGCCATTATCTATCTATTTATCTATCTCTCTATCTATCTATCTATATATATATACATTACATACGTTTGTGTATCTGTGTGTGAGTGTGTGTGTGTGTGTATGTGTTTCTGTGTGAGTGCGAGTGGCTATGCTAATAAATCGGTGCATTGAACAGAAATACCTAGTGTCACCTTTGTGTCCGCTTAACGTCTCTTTACGCAGAGGCGAACTTGTATTAAACTAATTCATAAACAGAGATCGATGTAATACGCATCGGAGAGAGAGAGAGAGAGAGAGAGAGAGAGAGAGAGAGAGAGATAGATAGATAGATAGATAGAGAGAGAGAGAGAGAGAGAGAGAGAGAGAGAGAGAGAGAGAGACTGAGAGAGAAAAAGAAAAAAACAAAACAAAACAAACAACTCCGTTGTCGAAAGTCTGAAACTAATAAAATAATCAGTCTATATTTGATGTTTCAAAAGGCGGCGAGCTGGCAGAAACGTTAGCACGCCGGGCGAAATGCTTAGCGGTATTTCGTCTGCCGTTACGTTCAGAGTTCAAATTCCGGCGAGGTCGACTTTGCCTTTCATCCTTTCGGGGTCGATAAATAAAGTTCCAGTTTCACACTGGGGTCGATGTAATCGACTTAATCCCTTTGTCTGTCCTTGTTTGTTCCCTCTGTGTTTAGCCCCCTTGTGGGCAATAAAGAAATATATATTTGATGTTTCAAATTTGTTTTCTAGGTTGCGAAATTAGTGGAAGATATACGTCAGTCCATGTTGCATATATTCAGTGGTTCTGATTGGATGGATGAAACCACAAAGGATGCTGCTAAAAAGAAGGTTAGACAAGTTATTTAAAAAATTTTTCAAAACTTTTCAAAATCACTCTTCGTCTTCATATTATAATCATTTTTAAGGCAGCGAGCTGGCAGAAACGTTAGCACGCCGGGCGAAATGCGTAGCCGTATTTCGTCTGCCGCTACGTTCTGAGTTCAAATTCCGCCGAGGTCGACTTTGTCTTCCATTCTTTCGGGGTCGATAAATTAAGTACCAGTTACGCACTGGGGTCGATGTAATCGACTTAATCCGTTTGTCTGTCCTTGTTTGTCCCCTCTGTATTTAGCCCCTTGGGGGTAGTAAAGAAATAGCTATTTCGTCTGTCGTTACGTTCTGAGTTTAAATTCCGCCGAGGTCGACTTTGCCTTTCATCCTTTCGGGGTTGATAAATTAAGTACCAGTTACGCACTGGAGTCGATGTAATCGACTTAATCCGTTTGTCTGTCCTTGTTCGTCCCCTGTGCTTAGCCCCTTGTGGGTAGTAAAGAAATAACTATTTCGTTTGTCGTTACGTTCTGAGTTCAAATTCCGCCGAGGTCGACTTTGCCTTTCATCCTTTCGGGGTCGATAAATTAAGTACCAGTTACGCACTGAGGTTGATATAATCGACTTATTATCTATGTCTGTCCTTGTTTGTCCCCTCTATGTTTAGCCCCTTGTGGGTAATAAAGAAACAGATATTTCGTCTGCCGCTACGTTCTGAGTTCAAATTCCGCCGAGGTCGACTTTGCCTTTCATCCCATCGGGGTCGATTACATAAGTACCAGTTACGCACTGGGGTTGATGTAATCGACTTAATCCCTTTGTCTGTCCTTGTTTGTCCCCTCTGTGTTTAGCCCCTTGTGGGCAATAAAGAAATAAGAATCGTTAGCGTGCTGGACTAAATGCTTAGCGGCCGCCGTCTTTACGTTCTGAGTTCAAATTCTGCCGATGCCAATTTTGCGTTTCAGCCTTTCGAAATCGATAAATCAGGTACCAGTTAGGGTCGATGTAATCAATTTACCTTTCCCCCAAAATTGCTGGCCTTGTGTCAAAATTCGAAACCCTTATTTGCCCCTACGCGCTGAAACGTTTTGAATTTCGTAAATCGAATAAAATCTGTGGGTAGCTTTCTCTTCTACACCAGTGTGGAAAATATCGTCCACATCGTCATCAACTTGCTTGCGTGTTGCTTCATGCGCATGCTTGATGCGGCTGAGGTCATCGCAGATAAATGGTCCCAGATATATATTTCTTTACTACCCACAAGGGGCTAAACACAGAGGGGACAAACAAGGACAGACAGAGGGATGGTCCCAGATATATCTGCATCTCTCTCTCTATCTGTCTGTCTGTCTTTCTCTCTCTGTATCTCTCTGTATCACTCTCTCCCTCTATCTATCTATCTGTCTGACTGTCTGTCTGTCTCTCTAACTCTCGGTCTGTCTGACTGCGTGCATGCCTGTCTGTCTGTCTATCCATCCGTCTGTCTGTCTATCTATCTATCTATCTATCTATCTATCTATCTATCTATCTATCTATCTATCTATCTATCTATCTATCTATCTGTCTGTCTATCTATCTAGGAGGGCTGGGCATGCCGTGGTTGATGATGCGCAGACACGCGCTGAGACTGCGACATCTCTGGCTCTATGTAGACGACGGTGAACAGGTGTGGTCACCGTTTGTGAGGCACGCTTTCCCGCAGCTCGTCTCCATGACCGAACTGCAGTCGTGGATCAAAAAGAGGCCGAGGAAGGGCGAATGGCACCGCGAGTGTCGCGTTGCTCTCAAGCAACTCTGCCGTCCTGGGTCGACCTTAAGTGACTTCAACACAACCAAAGCATTCTATAGGGGTTTAGTGGAGGGGAGGTACGACGACGAGCTCGTGGCGAACCTGGACGTCGACGAGGAGTACCTGACCCGCCTGTTCGGGACGACTTTCGGGCCAGGGCCCATGGACAACTTCCAGAGATCCCTGGCCTGGCAGTGCTACCGAGAAGCGCTACCCGTTCGGGATAAGCTCTACAGACACGGCTCGAGAAACACGGGGCCGACCTGCCCGAGATGCGGTCAGAGCGACGAAACCGTTCTGCACGCACTCGTTCAGTGTCCAACAATTTCCGACCTGTGGGCTTATGTCGAACAACTGCTGTCACGTGTGGGACGAGTCGGTTTATCAGCTGAGTCTATCGTCAATATTGTCACGCCTCCTTCCTTCAAACGGGAAGGAAGAGCTATTTTCATCATCCTTGTGGCTATGGCGAAAGAATGTATCTGGTGGACGCGTCTGAAAGGATTGGAGACAAACACTTTCCTCTCTGGTCAATCTCTCATCAACTTCTTCAAGTACCACTTGAAAAGGAAAGTGAGAGTAGAGAGGCAAGTTTTGTCTAGCGAATGTTTTAAAAAAAGATGGGTGAATGTAGCAAGAATGGCACGTATGAATGACGAAGCCACCTTGAGCATAGTCCTATGAACCCAGAAATCGAAAACAGAGAGTTGCTTATTTGCAAAAAAAAAAAAAAAAAAAGAAATATAAAATGTGACATCATTGACCGAGGTTACCGTGGTCTTTTCCGTAGGCTTTTCTTTCCACGGGTAAACCTCACCTGTCCTCCCCTTTACACTTCATATTGACATTTCTGTGATAACGATCCCTATTGATCAATTTTTTTCCCTCTCCCCCCCCCCTTTTTTTTTTTTTTTAACCCCCCGTTTTTTTGTCCTCTTTCTCTCCTTTTACGATCCCTTTTGATCGAACCTCCCCCTTCCTATTTTTTTTTTTTTTAATACCTTCAAAAGAAAAGCTCTACCTTGTAATTTGTTCTATCTGTGTGCAGCCCTGTGTGGCTAATAAAGAAACATATCTATCTATCTATCTATCTATCTATCTATCTATCTATCTATCTTGCTATCTGTCTGTCTGTCTTTATCCAACTATCTCTCTGCCTGTTTGTCTGTCTGTTTTTCTGTCTATCTATCTGTCTATGTATGTATGTATCTATATATCTGCCTACTTGTCTGTCTATCTGTTTGTCTATCTGCCTGTCTATCTATCTCTCTGTGTATCTGTCTGTCTTTATCTGTCTGCCTCTCTGTCTGTCTGTCTCTTTGTCTATCTATCTATCTATCTATCTATCTATCTATCTATCTATCTATCTATCTATCTATCTATCTATCTATCTATCTATCTATCTATCTATCTATCTTTCGATCGATCGATCTCAGCGTGGGAGTCATAAGTTATGCTTTCAGAAACACACAAAGACCGTCAACTATGCTTAATTATTTTCAATACGGCTTCAAAATTTTCGTCGCTCGAAATTGCGATTTTGCTTACTCACAAAAAATTTTGCTACATCCATAAACGACGTATATGTATTGTTTGACAAATAATTGCTCGCATCATCCAATTTACCGGCATATTTTTGCCTACTGAATTCGTACCCACCGTACTTCGATATATGGTGGCTGCCCCCTCGTTATCGAGTATGGCCATTGCACGAAGCTTAATCAATGTAATTATCGTGCAATGCCTGTGCAAGAAGATATTTTTTTAAGTGAGGAAAGGCTGTGCACTGAGTCAATCCCACTCACTAAACAACAGCAGCCATAATCCGAAAAGAAGAACAAGTCAACATCATCGGTAACCACTGAGCCGTAGGTTTTATGTCGGAGTTATCCCAGTTACCTGAGTTACCTTCTCCTAGAAGGATGCCCTAACAAAGGCTAGGAGTCCTTCACTCCCAATGGTTTAACTACGCGATCGAGTATACAGCCCGATTATTTTTATGTCCCCGCACATGATACAGCCTTAAGACATTTATTGGATGGCCGTTTACTCTCAAGAGTTCCTCCGCCCTTTGACGGGTTTTGTTTTTCATCCCGCAGGTTGTCCAATAAACACCCTCCTCACCAAGCAAGCTTGGTGGGGTTGCCGGTTTAGTCGCCGACGACCCGACCATGCAACAGGTTCTACTGGGTTACATGTTACCAGTAGCACTCAAAAGTGACCTACTTCGATATATACATCAAGAGTAAATATATTAAAACCGAATTTCGAATCAATGTGTTTTCTATGAAATAATTGGTACAATATTTTGTCATTGCAGGCAGCTGCCGTCCTCGATTTTATTGGATATTCCGCTACCATCAATAAAATGCCCTTATTTCCTGACGTGGTAGGTTCCTTGCACAATAAATATTTTCTTTTGTTAATGCTAACAGAGAAGCCTCTACGCTTTCACTCTTTATATTAGAAATGGCAGCTAAATCCTTCTCTATGCTGTCAGGATCTTTTCGGTTATTGTTACAGATTTCGTATATTTTCAATTTTGTTTCAATTGTTTTTGAAATCTGGTTATGCCGATTTAGTTTTGTATGCTAATTATGAAAATGAAATAAAAAGTTAAGTTTTTAAAGTTTGCAAATTTTGGGTAACTGACACCTTTATCTTTTAAAGACCATATGTGACTTGATAATTTGATCGTTTTCCTTTTATCCCAGTACCTGAATCTCAAGCTGTGGTTATTGAACCTGATCTTGAAATTACCCTCTGTAAGGCTCACGTATTTCTTCGTCGAGAACGTGTCCTTAGTGGATATAAAGTCCACGGTGGCTTCATAAATGATGGTCTCGGACATGCAGCTTAGCGGGCACAAATTTTTATCCCTGCATGAACAGCTGGTTTCATATTGTGGTTTTTATGTGTTGTGTGCGATTATATTTTTAAAATTAGTCACATATGGTCCTTAAAAGATAAAACTGTCAGTTACAACATCCATTGGAAGATCTTAGCCAAGTGTAAGCCCTACATCAACGGCAGTGAACAGTGCGGTCTTTATGATATGGAAATATTGCTCATCTGGAAAAGCAGCTTAGACCCCGCCACATGTCTAAATTCAAGAACTGAACTTTTCGGATCATGTCCATATGTGGCTAAATATTTATTACGTTTTTGGTTCCCACCCCACGAGATTACACATATGACTTGCTTTCTATTTTGAGTCCACACAAGTTTTTTTATCTCTTTATACTTTTTACTTATATTTCTTATATATTTTTAATATATTTTAAAACATACTTATAGAGATATTGTTGTATTTCGGAATGATCATTTTGCCAGTTTAGCCAATAAAAACACACGCACTATATATTTGGTGTTACTTTGCTTCAGTGTTATTTATTTTGTACATTAATCTTAATCTTATTTCGGCCAGAGTTCTTTCGTCACATTCCTGTGACCGCATCAGGGGTCCTTTGCTTTCTTCTTTCTTATTTGTGTCTCTCCTTACTAACCGTCAACCATTTTGTATTTCTATTGTATGTGTCTCATAGAAATACAAAATGGCTGACGGTTAGTAAGGAGAGACACAAATAAGAAAGAAGAAAGCAAAGGACCACTGATGCGGTCACAGGAGTGTGACGAAAGAACTCTGGCCGAAATAAGATTAAGATTAATGTAAAAAATAAATAACAATGAAGCAAAATAACACCAAATATATAGTGCGTGTGTTTTTATTGGCTAAACTGGCAAAATGACCATTCCGAAATACAACAATATCTGTTTCAACACACGATTTCACATAAAAAATCTTGCACAACAAATATATAAACGTAATATAGAGATATTGTATTATAGTTTTATTGCTCATATATTTTTTTACACATAATTTTTCTGTATTCTACATTCAACCCTGCATTTTTCCTGTGCGTATATAGACGTGTATATGGAACTTTTTGTGTGCGCGTGTGGATGTGTGTGTGCGTGTGCGGCTATGTGCGTGTATATACGTGTGTGTGTATATAGACATGTGCGTATATAGACGTGTTTTACTCTTATTGCTTTTTTAGACTTTTTTTACATATCTTTCTGTATTTTGCCTTTAGCCCTGTTTTTTTTCTTGTGCATGTACATATATAGACGTGTGTATGAACCTTTTTTGTGCGTGTGTGTGTGTGTGTGCGAGCGTGTATGCGGGTATGTATATATTTTTTGACGAATGTGTGGGTGAGCGTGCGTGTTTCAAGTGAGGGTGGATGAGTATATACATATAGGCACATATACGTGGGTGTGCGGGCGCGCATGTGTATGTATGGACATGCGGGCTTACGCGATTACTATGAACATTTTTACTCCCTTACCTTTACTCCCTCCCCTTGCTTAGCGGTCATTCTAATAGCTCTTTTGTCTTAATAACGGTCAATCATGCAGTAATTTCCCTTTGTTTTAACAGTCATTTTCATAGCATTTTTTTCGATGGCCCGATAAACTGAAGAGATGCTGACGTGGATTTCCCCCTCGACATCCGAAACTCGGAGTTTTATCATGGCTACCAAATAATTGTCACATATTATATTTACACACACACACACACACACACACACACATATATATATATATATATGTGTGTGTGTGTGCGTGTGTGTGTGTGTGTGCGTGTGTGTGTGTGTGTGCGTGTGTGTGCGTGTGTGTGTGTGTATGTGTATATATATATACTCGAGTAAGCACATAAATGTAAAATAAGGTGGGAAGAAATAGTCCCCGAATACCGGAGGTAGAGTATTATGCTTTATGATTAAAACTGCAAAAAAAAAAAAAATCACAAAAATATCACAAAAAACTGATACTCAGAGTTTCACGATCCCGTTCGCCGGGCAGTTGTGATCAAAAATCAATATATAGAAATATATATATATATATATAACAATAATAAATCTCTGAGCGAGATATAAACAGTAACTGCTCTATAACGTAAGGGGGATCAGCCATCTGAATGTGGCTAGGGACAGGGCGTGGTGGTGATCGCCTGGGGCTAAATGCATCAGTTAAACCCCCACCACCCCGCCCTGTCCCTAGCCACATTCAGATGGCTGATCCCCCTTACGTTATATATATATATATATATATATATATATATATATATATATATATATATAAAAAATATATATATGTATGTATATGTGCGTGTATGTGTGTGCCCGTGTCTATGAGTGTGTGTGCATATATATATATATATATATATATATATATATAATAGAAATATTAAAATTACTAAGTCTCTCTAAAGGAGATTACGGCAGCGTTACTGGAAATTAATAGTTATCGCCATACTAATATAGCAGTCTTATAAATATAAGACTAAAGCTGTCGCTGATTAGCTCCAAGAGGCCACCGCCTCAAGCTAGCGATTTGACACACGAACTGCGCGCGCGCGCGTGCGTGCGTGTGTGTGCGTGTGTGTGTGTGCCTATATCATATACGTATCTCTATGCATGTACGTACGCATATACGTATACATGCATGGGTGTATTTATGTATGTATAGGTTTATAAATGAATGAATAAATGATCTAACAGAGTAAATAACCATTTTCCATTTTCAGGGGAACTTAACCGGAACGGATTTTTTAACGTCTATGTTAAATATCAGACGGATGACTTCAGCATTACAATTTAATAGCTTACGTAACCTCAGACCTAGAAATTCGTAAGTCACTATTATATTTTTTTATAAACTTTACTCTTACTTTTTACTCTTTTACTTGTTTCAGTCATTTGACTGCGGCCATGCTGGAGCACCGCCTTTGTAAGCCCAGTATTTATTCTATCGTTCTCTTTTGCCGAACCGCTAAGTGACGGGGACGTAAACACAGAATCGGTTGTCAAGCAATGTTAGGGGGACAAACACAGACACACAAACACAAACACACACACACACACACACACACATATATATATAATATATATATATATATATATATATATATACATATATATATATATACTACAAAATTAGAAAATGGAGAAACATACTTAAATCAATAAAACATCAACTATCAGATGATACCCAATCAATACTTTATTACACCATTACATATCAGTAAAGGCATTATACAAAATATACAGTAAATGTAAATAGACAAAGAGATATAAGTATAAAATTTCAAATATAATATGTAATTAAATCAAATCTGACAGCTGTTTCGGCAGCAAGGGCAGTCATACCTCATTTAACCTTTAAGCCATAAAGGCAGGTATAAATGAGGCATTAACAAGGATGCCCCACGGCCTCTTCAGAGAATTAAATTTGTTATAATTGGGAAAAAATTATTTTTCCATATACATATAAATATAAAAATATAAAAATGTAAAATATAAAAACTTATGCATAAACTTCATAATGCTACACTTGTATAATATAATACTCATTGGTACAATAATGCAAGGTAAACAAAACAAAATAAAACAAAATATATATCAGTGTATATATTAATATTAATAAGCACAGTTATTATACATATTTGGCTAATAGGGAGATGAAAAATAATAATTAAGACCATGGTTCAGTTCATAAAATTATAAAGCTATAAAAGTCAATAAAAATTACTATTAATATTAATAATAATAATAATAATAATAATAATAGATACAGTTATGTTTGCACCAAGTCCATCTTTTCAAGATCGAAATAACTATGAGTTTAGAAGTTCTGATCACTAGGTAATGATTATTTAGATTAATTCGATTGGCTAGTAGTTTGAAATTTAAATCACAAAAGAAATTTTACGGTTAGTTAGACAAGGAACGCCAATATTCACACGCGCATCAACAGATCAATCGCACATACATACATAATTATATGTATACACACACACATATACTTATACACATACATAACCACAAGCAACAACTAGCACATAGATAAACAAAAAGGGGAGCAACTATGCTGCCATTTAGTCTTTCAAAATTATAACTATGCCTCAAATAACAAAAAAGATCCACTCATGAATTTCCATAAAATATTTATTTTAAAGATATATATATTTTTAAATATCATTATGTTACGATGTCAGATACTATTTCATTGGGTAACTTAAAATTTATAACACCGGTTTATTGCATAGTAAACATACCGGTTATTAGATTTACCGTAAGTTTGTTATGATTCCAAGTACGCTAAGTTATAAAATATATATTAATTTATATATTATAAATATATCTCTTTTTTACTTAATAAATTCAATGCCATAATATACCAGATTAGGCATTAAATAATATCAACATTGGGAAAGTACTAATGCAATCGTATATGAGAACATCACAGAAATTTTAAAAAATTTATATATTATAAATACTTAAGATAAAATGTGATAAAATAAATAAGAAGGAATAATTACGGTTACACACATATTATAAGTACAAACCAGTATATATGTATTCATATATTATTAAAATAAAAATAAATGATAGATATGTATGTATAAAACTACACTTGTATAAATAAATAAGTAAAAAATAAATAGATAACAAATTAGATGACTTGATATGTATGTATAAATCTACACTTAAATAAGCAAATAAATAATTAGAAGACTAAATGCAGAGATAGATACCATTACAATAAAATAAAAAATAAAGTGAATATATATATTATATTGATGAAAGTAAACATGTATGGAAGGATAATTTAAAGTACAGATCCAGAAGACTATAGATATAAACTAAATATATAAGGCTGGTAATATTTATAAAGCCAAATGTTTGTAAATGAAAAGGTTTATTAGTAAATAGCATAAGATACAAATTAAGGTGAGTACAAAGAAAGACCAAATATACAATATAAACCTGCCAAATAAACACATACAAAAAACCTAGATTCTCAACCTAAACAAACCAAACTCATAAAAGGCTCTCATATATTACATATTACACAATAGCCTTACATTATCTAGAGCTAGGTATCTAACCAAGATATACATATACACTATGCAATATTAGAAAACTTCAAGAATCACATATTACAAGGCAAATACCAAAATGAATATGTTATTACATGTCATATTGCATTTCCCTTAAAAACAAGACAAAAACCCACATATAAAAAACAAGAAACAATTAATACTAGACACACGACAGGCTTCTTTCAGTTTCCTTCTACCAAATTCACTCACAAGGCATTGGTCGGCCCGGGGCTATAGCAGAATACACTTGCCCAAGATGGGGACTGAACCCGGAACCATGTGGTTGGTTAGCAAGCTACTTACCACACAGCCACTCCTGCGCTTATATATTTTTTATAAACTTTATATCAATAAGTATACGAAGTGGTATCAAATGGTTCCCAGATTAGTTATGTTTAATAGGAAATAAGTTATTTACACTTTTTCGATATCAGTGTCTATCGATACTGGAAAAAGGTATAAGTATTTGTGCAGGGAATCTACTTCTCATCGACAACTGTGATTGTCACACGCCGATGACGGGTCAATACTAAGAAACTCTAGTCCGTGTGTATCACGTCAAGTTGAAGACGGGAAGGATGACTTCCCTTTGCAAATACTGATCGGGCACAGAAAGTGTGTCTATAGCCAGCTGGAGGCGGTGGTCTCCTGGGGCTACAAACTACAGTAGCATCCACCCTTAGGGGTTAGCCATATTTCAATGGCAAATATACGTCACGATGTGTTGTAGCTACTGTTTATAACTCGCTCTGAGATTTATTATTACTTATTTACCTAAGTTTTGATATCGTCCCCTTCAAAATAGTCACCTCGAGCAGCAGTTGACCGGTTCCATCGCTCCCTGCCACTTTTGGAATTCGGCTTGAGAATCGTTTTCCGTAAGTGATTTGAGGACCTTCTGCGATTCGTTTTGGATCTCGACAACGGTGATCTTTGAGCTGCATTTTCATCTTGGAGAAGAAATGGAATCCCGCAAGGTGCTAAATCTGGCGAATGGGGTGGGTGCGGAAGCGATGCCATGTTGTTTTTTGGTGAAAAACTCACGAGTGAGAAGAGTTCTCTTTTACTCTTTTACTCTTTCTACTCTTTTACTTGTTTCAGTCGTTTGACTGTGGCCATGCTGGAGCACCGCCTTTAGTCGAACAAATCGACCCCAGGAGTTATTCTTTGTAAGCCTAGTACTTATTCTATCGTTCCATTTTACCGAACCGTTAAGTTACGGGGACGTAAACACACCAGCATCGGTTGTCAAGCGATGTTGGGGGGACAAACACAGACACACAAACATATATACATTACATACGCACACATGTATACATACATATATACATACATACATACATACATACATACATACATACATACATACATATATATATATATATATATATATATATTATATATATATATATATATATATATGTACACACATATATACAATGGGCTTCTTTGAGTTTCCGTCTACCAAATCCACTCACAAGGCTTTGGTCGGCCCGAGGCTATAGTAGAAGACACTTGCCCAAGGTGCCACGCAGTGGGACCGAACCCGGAACTATGTGGTTCGTAAGCAAGCTACTTACCACACAGCCACTCCTACGCCTGTTCGGTGAAGATTCCAATTCTTCGCGATCCACAGATCCGGTCGTTTTCGCGAAACCACCCCCACTCTAAACGCTTCAAAACGTCGCCACAGGACTCTCGATCGACGGTCTGGTCCTGGGGGACAAATTCTCGATGCACAATACCACATTTCCGAGAATGACGCGCGTGGCAGGTTTTCCAGATGGCTCATCCTCTTCCAGGGATGTTCTTCCACTTTTCAAGCACTGTACCACTCGAAAAATTGAGTACGACCCGTTGTCTCGTCGCAGTAAGCTTGCCAAAGAATGCATATTGTCTCCGTAGTAGATTTCCCAAGATTAACACAAAAGTACACGCTGGCTCTTCGTTCCTGTCCATGAAAAAATCGCAGACTGCTGCATGCTCGTTATCACCAAAGCACAAATTTCACAATTTGCGAAGTAAACACAGCCATATCACTCAGCACACTTCCTCATGAAGGCCATTGCTAGCTCTCACAGAGCACGCAACCGTGTGCTGCCATCTGTTAGCGCGCTACAAAACTATGCCGGGAACGTTTTGGTACCACTTCGTACATTCTGATATATTCTCGCCTAGGTGTATGCTGAAACACAAACATAGGAGGCGCGAAGCGATGCCAATTGTATTAATATTTCTCCTCCCTTAAACATGGATGCTCTATTAGAACAAGTTATACGGTGGAAGTTACCATGAGAGAAACTCTCATAAAGGCTTTTCGGCGCAGAGTGCATTCTTATTTATATCACTAGCAGTGAGATAAATGCCTGCTACCTTCAGCCCCGAGATCACTACCTCACGGGATTTCGACCTTGTTTGGTCTTGTCAGTGATGGGCACTCAACCGCTAGATGTAGCAGCGATTCATCTCCTCGCCAACGACATATAGATTTATAGTGACAGAACAGGCGCTGGTGTCGTGGTTTGTAAGTTTGCTGGTTAAAAAGTTAGTTGCTTCTGTCGCTAATGTATAATTCAATTGATATTTGAGATTTTACCGATAGTATAAGCTTAATTTGTTTTATAAAGCCTTGTGACGTATTTTGTGAACGAACCTGGCCTCGCTTCCAAAAGGTCGATCTAAATTCGTGACAATTGTATTTTCCCACCGAATCTTAGGATGAAAGGTAAAGTCGACCTCGGCGGAATTTGAACTCAGAATGTAGCGCCGGGCGAAATACCTATTTCTTTACTACCCACAAGGGGCTAAACACAGAGAGGACAAACAAGGACAGACAAACGGATTAAGTCGATTATATCGACCCCAGTGCGTAACTGGTACTTATTTAATCGAACCCGAAAGGATGAAAGGCAAAGTCGACCTCGGCGGAATTTGCACTCAGAACGTAGCGGCAGACGAAATACCTATTTCTTTACTACCCACAAGGGGCTAAACACAGAGGGGACAAACAAGGACAGACATAGGTATTAAGTCGATTATATCGGCCCCAGTGCGTAACTGGTACTTATTTAAACGACCCCGAAAGGATGAAAGGCAAAGTCGACCTCAGCGGAATTTGAACTCAGAACGTAACGGCAGACGAAAAACCGTTAAGTATTTCGCTCGGCATGCTAACAATTCTGCCAACTCAACGTCATCCTAATACTTATAATAAGAATTACAGCTCTATGTCAAGTAATGCTAATATCATAAGTCATGACAAGCTGGCAGAATCGTTAGGACGCCGGACATAATGCTTCGTCCCTCTTCACGTTCTGAGTTCAAATCCCACCGAGGTCGACTTCGCTTTTCATCCTTTCGAAATCGATAAAATAAGTACCAGTTGAGTACTGGGGTCAATGTAATCGACTTACCCACTTCTTCAAAATTACTGGCCTTGTGTCAACATTTGAAACCAATTTTATAGCAAGTCACCACACAACAAGAGAAAAAAGTTTCAAGTTACATTGAAGAAGTACAGAATGCTTTCTCTTGAGGGTAAGTTACCGCGAAAAGAAAATAAAGTGTATTCTGATTTGATGACTTTGTCACAGAAAGCACATCAACTCAGAAAGGCATTAGAAACACCCGAGTTAATAGAAGATTTACATTCCTTCACCATGTGGTATAGCCAAGTTTATTTATCTGCAAATAGGTACCATGTTAAACTTGTACTTGTGGCGGGTTGAGTCGGCTTCTTCTACCACCCTCGAGGCATCTCGAACCATGGCAGTGGAAGAAGTTTCGTGGGAATAGGAATTTCACAAGCGATCCCCAACAATCCCGCATGTAGAGACATCCTGTTTGCCGCAGATTGTCCGCAGACGCAGGGACAGAACGACCGAGGAGCTGCCGGTTGCCGAAACAGACACTCCTAGGATTTTCACCAGAGCCCCATCTGCCGGGTTGTGGCCCTAATACCACTCGGTGTCAGACCAATCCGCCTTGGGTGGCCCTACCAGGAACCGAAGTTCCCGACGGCATAGCTCTGACACTTCCCGTTGCCAGCGACCCCACCACGGTGATGAGGGGATGGACTTTGGGGACGCTACTATGTTAAAATTGTTCTATCACTCTAAGCAGGGAAATCATTGTAAAAATTGTATCTTTTGTTGGAGTGTTGAGTTAAAACGATCGCGTTTAACTCTTTAAATTAAAATCATGAGTGAAACAAAGATTTCTGTTAATTTTGTACGATGTTATTTTCTTTGCGTCAGATTACATTTGTTTTGTTTCTTTTACAGATCAGACATCCCTTCAGCCATGGTTAATGCCTTCTATGATCCTTCTAGAAACACAATAAGTAAGTTTTTTGTCTTTCTGGAGTTTATCTCGAAAACATTGTGTGCGCATTTTATTTATTTTTCCTTTGTGCGCTAATTACAAAACGTAAGCACGCACAAAAAATGCGCCCTTCTGAGAGGAAATAATGCTCTCATCTCACAATAATGATATTGGTTTCAAATTTTGGTACATGGCTAGTAAGTTCAGGGCAGTGGGTAAGTCGATTATATCGACTCCCCCCCCCCAGTGCGTAACTGGTACTTATTTCATCGACCCAGAAAAGATGAAAAGCAAAGCTGATTTCAGCGGAATTTGAACTCAGAACGTAAAGACGGACTAAGTGCCGCTATGCATTTTTCCCGGCGTGCTCACGGTTCTGCCAGTTCGCCGTTTCTACTAAAAGCCCAAGGCCTGGAATTTGTGGGGAGCAGACTAGTCAATTACATCGACCCCAGTGTTTCACTGGTACTTAATTCATCGACCCCCAAAAGGATGAAAGGCAAAGTCGAACTTGGCGGAATTTGAACTCAGAACGTAAAGATGAACGAAAGGCCGCTAAGCATTTTTTCCGGTGTGTTAACGACTCTACCTTCTTGCCGCATCTTACAATAATAATGTTCAATATACTATTATCATTTTAGATTTCCCTGCTGGAATATTGCAGAAACCATTTTTCGATGAAAATTATCCCAGGTAATGTATAGCTTTTGACATTCAACACAAATGATTGTATCATAGAAAAGAAGAAAAGAAACCAACATACACATAGTAAAACATTTCATATTGCATCAATGTTGCTCATCGATGTTGAGTGGCATTAGCTTGTGGAAGCACGTGGCTTAGTGGTTAGGGTATCAGCATCATGATCGTATGATTGTGATTTCGATTCCTGGACCGGGCGACGCGTTGTGTTCTTGTGCAAAACACTTCATTTCACGTTGCTCCAGTCCACTCAGCTGGCAAAAATGAGTAACGCAGCGATGGACTGGCGCCCCGTCCAGCTGGGGGACACATACGCCATAGAAACCGGGAAACCGGGCCCATGTTTTGAATGGCTAATAGGAGTCTTTCACGCTGTAATTGTTATATTTGAATAGAAACACGAAAAACATGAAAATCAAGACTGAATCTTAGAGCGGCTAATGCCACTTTTTTGTTTGTTCACTCTCTAGCCACGCCTGTCTCATAAGGGCCGGTTTCCCAGTTCCCTTAGCGTATAGGTTCCCCCCACCTGGACGGGACGCCGGTCCGTCGCAAGTGAGCTGCAAGACGCAGGAAGAAAAAGTGAGAGAAAGTTGTGGCGAAAGAGTCAGCAGAAGTTTCGCCATTACCTTCTGCCGGAACCGCGTGGAGCTTAGGTGTTTTTGCTCGTAGACACACACATCGTCCGGTCTGAGATTCGAACCCGCGATCCCTCGACCGCGAGTGCGCTGCTCTAACCACTAGGCCACATGCCTCCACAATGAGTGCTAATGGTACCAGCTTTGTTCTTAGTATTAAGTAGAATTTCTTTTACAAACCTAATTCCCGTAAAGTATTCACTTTTACAGCTTTTATTTTCATTTGTATGTATTTTTTGGAGTGTTCTGGTACTTAATTTCAAGTATTTGTATTGTTTTCTTTCATTTAATTCATTACATTAGAAATGCCTCCTCCTACCCCTCCTCCTCACATGCTTTCACTGTGTACTACCCCTTCCCCCCACCAAGACAAGCTGCTAGCGCCGCAGCTCATCAACCGCCCCACTGATCTTACGTTACCTCCTGTTTTGAATTTGTCACTGCCTCAATCCTTCCAGTCCCCTCCCCGCTTCGTGATATCCTACGTTTTTATTTCTTACGAACCTGCACTAACCCTTCCCTGTCATCGTTCCTCCTTACCCCAACCTTCCCCACTGGTGCTTCCCTATATTGCCTGCACCCCCCCACTATCTCTCCCTCTATTTTCACTGGTGGAACCTTTCTCAGCTGGTCCCCCCCCCAACTTAACTCTAGAAAAGCTCGAACAGATCGTGACCGATGCCGGACCCCCCGGCAAATGTGCAGGTGGCACGTAAAAAGCACCCACTCCACTCGCGGAGTGGTTGGCGTTAGGAAGGGCATCCAGCCGTAGAAACTCTGCCAGATCAGACTGGAGCCTGGAGGGGCCCCTGGCTTCCCAGACCCCGGTCAAACCGTCCAACCCGTGCTAGCGCGGAAAACGGACGTTAAACGATGATGATGATGATGATGATGATGAATACAATATCAACTTGTGTCAACGAGGTACATACAGGTCGCATATGTTTCGAGGAAGATGAATGTTTTGTGTGATGTATACGACAGGGTACTGAAAACTTCCTGGTTTCAGGGATATCGCGAAAGGCCTGATTGGAAGCCTTGCCTTCCGAGCTCTTTTTCAGGGCTTAGAGAAACTGAAGGAACCACTATAATAAGTACGTGTGTCTAAGAGTGGAATATGTTGAATAAAATCATAATTAATTGATCCTCCTGTATTTTCTTTCTACCCAAAGCCGGGAACTTTTCTGCTCCCCAACGTAGGTATATATGTGTGGAGGCACATGGCCTAGTGGTTAGAGCAGCGGACTTGTGGTCGAGGGAACGCGGGTTCGAATCTCAGACCGGGCGATGTGTGTGCTTATGAGCAAAAACACCTAAGATCCACGCGGCTCCGGCAGATGGTAATGGCGAAACTTCTGCTGACTCTTTCGCCACAACATTCTCTCACTCTTTCCTCCTGCATCTTGCAGCTCACCTGTGACGGACCGGCGTCCCGTCCACGTGGGGAACCTATACACCAAGAAACCGCCAAGAAATGTATGTATGTATGTATGTATGTATGTATGTATGTATGTATGTATGTATGTATGTATGTATGTATGTATGTATGTATGTATGTATGTATGTATGTATGTATGTATGTATGTATGTATGTATGTATGTATGTATGTATGTATGTATGTATGTATGTATGTATGTAGTATGTATGTATGTGTGTGTATGTAAGTATGTATGTATGTAATGTATGTATGTATGTATGTATGTATGTGTATGTATGTATGTATGTATGTATGTATGCATGCATGTTTGTATGCATGTATGCATGTATGTATGTATATATATATATATATATATACGAAGGATTGCTCAAAAGTTCCACGCTTTAATGGTATCATGAAAGGCCTGTCTGGAAGCTCAACTTTTCGGGTTCTTAGAGAAACT
>NW_021831705.1:0-2500 GCF_006345805.1 Octopus sinensis | reverse complement strand
ATGTGTGTATTTGTGTGTCTGTGTTTGTCACCCACCTGATGACAACCGGTGTTAGTTGGTTTACATCCTCTCCTAGTAACTAGCAGCTCGGAAAAGAACTACCGATAGTATACTAGCATACGTGCCACACTTAAAAAATAAAACATGTACTGGAATCGATTTGTTCGACTAAAATCGTTCAAGGTGGTGCAAATCAAAACTACGAAGGGTGTCCTGAAACGTTTTGGCTTTCAGTTTCTCACGAAAGGCTTGGCTCCGAGTTATTTTACATGGTGGAGAGGGGGCAGTCGACCATATCAACCCCAGAATTTCACTGGTATTTGAGTTATCGGCACCGAAAGGATGAAAGCCAAAATCGACGTCGGCGGAATATGAATCCAAAACGTTGTGATGGGCGAAATGCCGCTAAGCATTAATCCCGTGTGCTAACGATTCTGCTACCGCTCCGCCTTCAATAATAATAATAATAATCCTTTCTACTATAGGCAGAAGGTCCGAATTTCGGGGAAGGAGGATTGTCGATTACATCGACCCTAGTACTTGACTGGTACTTAATTTATTGACCCCGAAAGAATGAAAGGCAAAGTCGACCTCGGTGGAATTTGAACTCAGAACGTAGCGACGGGCGAAATGCCGCTAAGCATTTCGTCCGGCGTGCTAACGACTCTGCTAGCTCGCCGCCTTAATAATAATAATAATAATAATAATAATAATAATAATAATAATAATAATATAATAATGATGATGATGATAATGATAATGGCAATAATGATAATAATAATAATAATAATAATAATAACGACAACAATAACAACAACAATAATAATAATAATAACAATAATAACAATAACAACAACAACAACAATAATAATAACAATAACAACAATAATGATGATAATGATAATGACAATAATAATAATAATAATAATAATAATAATAATAATAATAATAATGATAATAATAACAACAACAACAATAATAATAATAATAACAATAACAACAATAATGATGATAATGATAATGATGATGATGATGAGGATAAGGATAATGATAATTCTATTTTGCCACTAGGACGATGGATACCAGACAATAAAAGGGCGAAAATCACCGGGTGAAATTTACATAGGTTGGGGTAGCCAGTCATTTGGGACCAATAAGGGAAGTTCCCAGATTCAGTATAACCGTTGAGAGTGGGTGGTGGTGGTAAATCACTACCAAAGACCCTAGCATTCTATCAACCCTAGTGGGATTTAAACACCTAAAGGGCCGAAAGAAATGCACAAAGCTTTTTCCGACGCCCTAACTATTCTGTCAACCCGCTACTCTCATGTTATGAGGTTGGAAGCACTCCGTCGGTTACGACGTTGAGGGTTCCGGTTGATCCGAATCAACGGAACAGCCTGCTCGTGAAATTAACATGTAAGTGGCTGAACACTCCACAGACACGTGCACCCTTAACGTAGTTCTCGGGGATATTCAGCGTGACACAGAGAGTGACAAGGCCAGCCCCTTGAAATACAGGTACAACAGAAACAGGAAGTAAGAGTGAGGGAAAGTTGTGGTGAAAGAGTACAGCAGGGATCACCACCATCCCCTGCCGGAGCCTCGTGGAGCTTTTAGGTGTTTTCGCTCAATAAACACTCACAACGCCCGGTCTGGGAATCGAAACCGCGATCCTATGACCACGAGTCCGCTGCCCTAACCACTGGGCCATTGCGCCTCCACTTCTTATGTCATAATATAATATGAAATTTAATAAATAATGGAAGATCTGTGTGATAATTGTTGGAATGTTATCGCGTTATCAAAGACCTATTCCTTATTTCAACGTCGTAGATGGAAGAAAAGAATCGCCGATAAAGTTAATCCAGTAAAGGATCAATAGCTGCATTTAATCTCCTGCAGATTAAATAATCGGATGAAATGCACCAACGAGGGAGCATTTAAGTGATTGATCACTCGGCTAGTAATAGTAGTTAAATCTCTTACTAATCGCAGAAAGAAGTCGGCAAAACACAGAAAGTAGTCATAAGGTATCTAGTTCTAGATACATTATATTTGAAGAAAAGACTGGATTGTCGCGACTGGAACGAACATCTTTTACCATAGGTTTTACTTGATCAGAGATTATTTGGGGCAAAACAGCAACTCCACTAAAACACTAATACCACTAAAAATACTCTGCCTGATAGAAATACAACCAGCCTACCCTCTGTGTACATATATATATATATATATATATATATATATATATATATATATATATTATTAGTGAATTGAAGAAATCGTTTTATTTCATTCTACACGTGTTTCGAAAGGCACAATTTACCAAATTCCGATTGAATAATGAGACCATATTGTGTCTTTCCTCTTCAGGAAGAAATAGGAAATCCGTTGGAAAAAACAGAACAGAGGCGGAGCAAAACAAATCGAACTAGGCTCCTAAGAGCCCATGGCCAAGAGTTTGGCCATAGGCTCTTAGGAGCCTAGTTCGATTTGT
>NW_021831704.1:25000-35000 GCF_006345805.1 Octopus sinensis | reverse complement strand
ATTATTATTATTATTATTATTATTATCATTATTATTATTATTGTGTTTTTTGACAGATTTTTTTCTTTATTTTTCTTTGTTTTCCTTCTACCGTGTTGTTTTTGTTTTGTTTTTAATCTTTTGTCCTTCTCAACACTCTATCTCCAAAGCATAAGATCGGCGTCAAGACATCCATTAATTTCACCAAACCTTAAAAAAAAGAAAAAGAAAAAGAAAAAAACTAAGGATAGAGAACGAACATCATTGAATGTCATTCTTTGTAAATTATTATTATCATTATTATTGTTGTTGTAGTTGTTGTTTGTTGATGTTGTCTTTCTTTTACGTAGAATAGTCCCCGTTTTGGCCTTAAATGTGATCTTAGTTAAAAATGCAAGAATGTACTGTCACTAAGTAAACAGAATGGTTTCGGAAGAGCACTTTTCCTCCTCATTATTCCGCCATTGAACACAAATGTTTATGTAAGTGCGAAGATAGATTTCAATAGCATCTGTCAAAATGTGATAGGACTCTGAGAGGAAGCTAATTGCAAGGAATTGTACGTGTGCCAAACATTGTCTTCTCTGCTGTCTTCCTTCTTTCATAGGCGAAATGTCTTGGCGAATCTTGTACAAGAATCTATGAGGAAATGTTTGCATGTCTTGGCATTGGCTTACAGAGTGGTGGCGGCGGGGAGAAAAAATAAACAAAAAATATACGGACAGGGAGAAAAGAATAAAAATAAACAATCAAAAGCAAGAAAGGAAGAAAAGCAAACAAAATAAGAAAGTATTTGCAAATCTATTTACTTATTTACGAATGTCAGTTGTTATTTAAATAAATGTACTTCCGGTTAACAAAACCGACAAGAGGTTGGAATGAATGACAACGAAACAGAAGGAATTAAAGTGAATTCGAGAATAAATCACCCGTAAATTGAACATCTCATTTCTAAAAGACACAACATTATTGATACAGCACAGCTTTTTCTTCTGTTTTTTTTTAATTCTTTTATTTTCTGTTTTAGTTTTCGATTTATTAGAGTAGAAAGAGAGAGTGAAGGCACGTGGTTTAGTGGTTAGGGGTATTCGGCTCATAATCAGAAGGTCGTGGTTTCAATTCTTGAACCTGGCAACACGTTCTGTCCTTAAGCAAGGCACTTCATTTCTCGTTGCACCTATCTACTCCTTATACAGTTCATTATTGTTACTTCAATTCTATGTCTAATTTTTCTCTAAATAGTCTGTCACAAACTATCTGCTATCCGTCTGTAAAGCATTCTAATCGATGCAAATCATGATCGATCGATCAATACAAGCTGCATAGTAACAGACACAATCGATCAAACACCTTTCCAAATTGATTTCAGTATCCTTATCTCATGTTTGGCCAACACAATTCATAAACTTGTCAACGAAAACTGGTATATTTTCTCTTTCACCATACATCTTTTGTTTTCGGTTATCGTCCGTAATTCGGTAGACGTATTGTCAAAAACGCCCCAGCCGTGACCATCCCGTCTTTTTATATATGCAAAACTACATTAATACAATGTCAATAAGGTACTGCTAAAGGCGGCGAGCTGGCAGAAATATTAGCACGCCGGGCGAAATGTTTAGCAGTATTTCGTCTGTCTTTACGTTCTGAGTTCAAATTCCACCGAGGTCAACTTTGCCTTTCATCCTTTCGATAAATTAAGTACCAGTTGCCTACTGGGGTCGATCTAATTGACTGGACCCCTCCCCCACAATTTCGGGCCTTGTGCCTAGAATAAAATACTGCTAGTTCAAACACCACCATATTACCTATTCCCAAAACTGGCAGAATCGTTGCCGCACCAGGATAAAATGCTTAGCGCCATTTCATTCGTCTCCATTTCTCAGTTCATATTTGCCTTACATCCTTACGGGGGTCGACAAAATAAGTGCCCAGTTAATAAATCGACTTATCGCCTTCCCCCAAAATTGCTGGCCTTGTGCCAAACCTTTAAATCAATATTACCACTTCCTAGTGTAGAAGGTATTACCATGTAGCAATGAATGACTATAACGAGTGGTGGTTCCTATGTACAGCCAGGTAGAGTCTGCCGTGGAGAGTCTTAGCTAACCCCTGACATAAGAGTGTCAGTGGTTGGATATCAATCGGTATTTTCTGGATAGCTTTGGATCTTGTTGATCAGCCAACCTACACACACTCACTCATACACACATAAACAAACACACACACACACCTATATGGGTGCGTGTGTTTGTGCGTGTGTGTGCGCGCGCGCGTATGTGTTTGTGTGTAACGATAGGCACCATCCTCTGGCCCACAGGCAAGCTGTTTCCTCTCCCTTGTTTCTCCCTACGGCTACTATAGTGCCATCTATCACATACCCCCCACCACTCAAGCGCCTCCCATTCACTCTTCTTTCCACCTCCCGTCACTCATAGGTCAATCCAGTTACCACCACTCCTCTCTAATCATTATATCCAATCCTTCCTCTATAGAAAATTATCCCTCTGGTATCTTCTCCTCTCGGCTCATATATTACTTGCTGGTGTTGACCAGTGACAATAACATCAGGCTCATCGGCCTCAGGAGGGGGGGACAGGGGCCATAGAGGCAATGAACAGTGACCTTTACCTAGACAGACAAACAGATAGACAGACTGGCGGATAGATGGGTAGTTATGTGAGTATGGTTCTATGTGAACACATTTTGCAGGAAAAGGAAGCACACATATTGAGTCCTCTCTAAACTACTTAAACACGTGCTGACGATCATCTGATATTTTAATATTGTCCGGCAAAGGGTTAAAACTGCTTTCCCCTCTTCTCACCTTTCACAATATGGCGCTGGCCTTCTTCCTCATCGAGATCGTCACTCTTCTCCTGCTGTTGTTTTTGATTGCTTCTTTCTTGTTGTAATCATTTGACCTGGCAGCTTTACGATTTCCGGCCGTAACAGGGTAGCCCTACCTGGGAAACTATACACACAGATTCCTGTTTCTCTACGGTGTAAACAGTTTTCTATGCCTTAACGTACATACCTTCTCACCTTTACAGATGAACACACACGCACACACACACACACACACACACACACACACACACACACAACACACACACACACACACACACACACACACACACACACAGACGCACGCACAAACATATTGACCAACATTTATATACACCGTTTCTCCGCCAATCCCTCCACCCTTCAGTTTTCTCTTTCTCTTTCTGCCACCGACAGAAATATGCCAAGCGTTTCACTTTGAGTCCTATAAAACATAATTGAGATGTACTTTAACTGTTATAGCATTTGTCAATGAGCACACAGAGTGGGACAAAAGATAGAGGCTGTCAGAGAGAGAGAGTGAGAGAGAGAGAGACATAGAGAGCGAAAGATAGATAGACAGATAGATAGATAGATAGATAGATAGATAGATAGATAGATAGATAGATAGATGGATAGATAGATAGAGGATAGATAGACATATAGACAGACAAACATACATGCATACATGCATGCATACATACATACATACATACATACATACATACATACATACATACATACATACATAGGTTATTAGTGCGTTAAAGGTAATATTCCAGTGCTACATTATACTATATGTCTCTAGACTTCTAACCAGCACTGAGTGCAATAGGCAGAGGTAAACACCTTGTCTTTGTATACGATATCTTTGTGGATTGAAAAACAGCTAAACTAGTTTCAATCCTGTGTTGGGATTTCATCAACGACAGAGTAGTATCCTCTGAAACTGTTCACAGAGATACAGTGCTCTGATCAATAAGTATCCGGACTGTTGTCATAGTAACGAAGCTAAATCACGCAGAGTAAAGCCGCTTGGCACGGATTGACCTTAAGCTCTAGTGTGCATCCGCACAAAGTGTTAACATTCTAGCTTTCTTCTGCTGTTTACAGCAGGGCTTGAAAGGAATGTGTGTAGCGTGTGATCAACACATTGGCCATGACAGAGAAAATTGAGCAGAGATTTTGTATCAAATTTTGTCAAAAGCTTGGCGATAACTGCTCAGAGGCCTACACAAAGTTTTCAAAAAGTTTTCATCGTCCTCGACACAACCAAGGAGATCTTGTGCAACTGAAACCCGAGTGTCCTTTTGGTCAGCTGAAAGCAGTTTTTGCACAAACTTGGCAGTCACACGTCTCATACCCAAATCTTCAGTAATAATGGAGTGAACTGAACCGTAACTAATCTGCACATCCTCTGATATCTCATGGATGGTGATTCGAGGATTTCCCCTCACAGCTACACGAACATCTACGATGTTTTTCTCAGTTCTTCTGGTTGCGGGCCTCCCAGAACGTTCATCAATATCGACATTTTTTCGGCCATCTTGGAAATGTCTTAATTACTCGTACTCTTGTGTGCGGCTTATACACTCCCCTCCATACACTCTCTGCAACTTTGCATAGGCTTCTGAGCAGGTATCGCCATGACAACTTTCTCTGTTATGGTCAATGCAACGTGCACACGCTACACACCTTCCTTCCAAGCACTAGTGTAAACAGCAGAAGTGAGCTAGAACGTTAAAACTTAGTGCGCATGCACAACAGAGTTAAAGACCATTCTGTGCTAAGCGGCTTTACTCTGCGTACTTTAGCATCGTTACTATGGCAGCAGTCCGGATACGTATTGATCAGCCCTCGTATAGACACGTTTGGACTAGTAGACTTAAATTAAGTAACTACATTGTCGAGGGGCATCTTAGCCGACACACTATTTAGTCATTGATGTATTGTTGTGGATTTCTGTGGACGTTCACATTATATTACTGGTATTTAATTAATGGACAAAAACAAATGAAACGTCATCTTCGTGACAAGTATTTTCACTGAGAGAGATGAGATTAAATTCTGTGTTGCGTTTAGTGTGGCCTTCCAGTCTTTTTGATAAAGTACGTATTTTGTATGGGGATGTTTAAATGTCTAAAATTTATTTAATTATATAAATGTCGAATATTCTGCTCTGACAGCATCAATGCTGACCAGTCTCCCACACTCGGAATCAAAGAATCCCAAATCTAATGAGCTGTATCTTTACATCACACCACACACACACACACACGCACACACACACGAACGCGTGAATGAATGGATAGATAGATGGATTGATACTTTTAAATTCATATATCATCTGGCTGTGAGTGTGTGTGTGTGTGTGTGTGTGTGAGATATTTCATTGCTATTTTGTAAAAGCATTGTAAGACCAAAACGTTGCTTTTTCCGAAAACGAAAAGATAGTTTCACCATTCCATTTCGTTTTACATTAGCAACGGTTTCAGCTTAACAACAATACTTTGTTGGGTGCATAAAATCGTAACTCCATGCATTTGTGATGTTTTCAGTCTGACATACATTTGCAAAATTGTGTTATGTAGAATTTGCTACACTTTTGAAAAATGTACTACACTTCGACAATTTTCATATCTCGGCATCTGAAGCATCTGGAGATACGATAGTTTGACCAAAAATATCGGCTATTGCATGCAAAATTAGATATTGAAAAAGAAAAAAACGCATTTGGCCAAATTTGAACATACGACAGTTTAACATGTTTATCCACAAAGTCACTGGTACGCAGACTCTTGGGTGTAGATACGTGCGTAGGTTTGCAAATGTGTGTACACATGGTTACCTATGTTTATTTGCGTGTGAGTGTATATGTTGTGCATGCTGTATGCCATCTTGCACATGCATAGGGGGCAGTTGTTTTGCAAAATACATTACACACATCTATATAATATGTATGCATAGATGTGTGTATGTATGTGTGCCACTCTGGCATCGGTCTCTACAGCCACAGGAGGCGTTGCAAAAACTGAATAGACAACTCAACGGACGGATGACATCATCTATGGTCAGCCATGGCCGACGGAGGCCCTAAAAATGTATGTATGTATGCATGTATGTATATATGTGTGTGTGGGTGTGTGAGTGAGTGTGTGTGTGTGTGTATGTATGATATATATATATATGCATACATATATATCTACATACATACATACAAACATACATTTGTATGAATGTCTGTATATCTGTATGTATGTATGTGAGTGTGTACGTGTGTGCACATTTACACATATGTGTACACACACACGCAGAGCGAGACAGAGAGAGAGAGCGAGAGAGAGAGAGAGAGAGAGAGAGAGAGAGAGAGAGAGAGAGAGGAAGAGAGAGAGAACACATCAATATAGTGATGAGTCTTTACGTATTCGCCGCTTGCGTGAGTACACAGTCTTTATGCCTATTGAATCACCACTTTCCTACCCGCCACCGCCGCCACCACCTTAATTGTGGCTATTATTTCTTTAGTGACTTGCAGTTGAGGTCCCTAATTAAAGGGTGTGTCAGAGACAGAGAAAGCGCGAGCGAGAGAGGGGGGGAGAGATGTATTAAATTAAAGGTAACTGGGTGCACCCTGCTGGTAGTGTTTAACCGTCTGACAAATCTTGAATGGTGTCGTCGCAACGCGATTGTCCTACCGCCATTTTGGAGATATCGAGAAAAACAATTTTCTCCCTGACAAAGCGCACAGTTTTAGGACACCCTAGATAACCGTGTAAGCATATATACGCGTGCGCCTGTGTGTTTAGCTATATATATAAATTTATACTTACATACAGATAAATATATATGTATATGTATATGTATATATATATATGTGTGTGTGTATATAACATATATATATATACATACATACATACATACATACATACATACGTACATACATCAAAGCACACACACACACACACACACACACACATATATATATATATTTGTAAATAAAATATAAGGGCAGAATCTATACAAGATATTATCGTGTAGTCAGCGTGTACTTATTGAAGTAGCTTGACTTCAAAGTCTCGTTAAAGAGTGCGGCTTTTACTGATAGTAACAGCCCTTGATATTATAATATATATATATATATATATATATATATATGTATGTGTGTGTGTGTGTGTGTGTGTGTGTGTGTGTGTAACTTAGCGGTTCGGCAAAAAGGACCGATAGAATAAGTACTAGGCTTACAAAGTATAAATCCCGGGGTCGATTTCTTCTACTAAAACCCTTTAAGGCGGTGTTCCAGCGTGGCCGTAGTCATATGACTGAAATACACACACACACACATATAAACATATGTATATATAAGACGGGATTCTTTCAATTTCCGTCAACCAAATCCACTTAAAAGGCTTTGATCGGCCCGAGGCTATCGTAGAAAACACTTGCTCAAGATTCCACACAGTGGTACTGAACCTGGAACCATCTGATTGGGAAGCAAGCTTCTTGCCACACAGCCATACCTGCGCCTCTGTGTGTGTGTGTGTGTGTGTGTGTGTGTGTGTGTGTGTGTAAGTGTGAAGTTGCTTTGGACGGTATATACAGTTATTTGGACTTACATTTCCCCCTATCCGTGTATTGTGTTGACGAAGGAAAAAGCTATTTTTTTGCTTTAATCCAGAAATTGGAACCAATTTACAATTAACGTGAGGTCTTCTTGTAATTTTCTCTCACAAGCCTGCTTTCAGCCACGTGTATATTTCAGCTGGAGTTTTTGGTAGTTTTTGAAGATATTGGCACTTCAAGCATACTGGAGAAAGGTCTTTTTCGCCCGATCACCCTTGATATAATTATATATATATATATATATATATAAGAAGAAATGAGGTACTCAGAAATTCGGATGGTTTTATATTTACATATATTTATTAGTATGTTACATGCTTTTATATATCATATATCATATATCAGCGCTTTCGTCCATTCTAGTGGAGTCTTCAAATTGAACAACGTTTTTGCAGTAATTTTGACTCTTTTTGTAGTATTATTGAGTGTGTAGTGGTGGGGAGAGATGTAAGATAGTACAAGAGGGTGATGAATGGGGAGAAAGTGAGAGAGAGCATGTGTGCGTGTGTGTGTGTGTGTGTGCGCGCGTATGTGTGTGCGTGTGTGTCTGTATGTGTGTGTGTGTGTGTATGTGTGTGTGCTTTTGTATCTGAAAAGAGTGTTAAAGAAAAAGAAGGAAAGGAAGGAAAGAAAATTTGTTGTCAACAACAAATGTGTGTCTGGGGTGGCATGAGATGAACGATAGATATTGCTTGGAACATTGCCTTTTATCGAGCAAATCGATCCCTGGACTTATTCTTTGTAAACCTGGTACTTATTCTATCGGTCTTTTTTTGCTGATCCACTAAGTTACGGGGACGTAAGCACACCGACATCGGTTGTCACGCAATAGCGGGACACACACACACACACACACGCACACACACATATATATATATATATATATATATATACGACGGGCTTCCTTCAGTTTCCGTCAGCCAAATCCACTCACTAGGCTTTGGTCGGCTCGAGGCTATAGTAGAAGACACTTGCCCAAGGTGTCTCACAGCAGGACTGAACCCGAAACCATGTACATGGGACAGACACGCCTGTCCCTATGTTTATATTGATCTACTTCTACATGAAAAAACTGGCAGTGGCTTCGAAATTGTCTGATGAAGGCGAGCAAGGCGAAACTTCGAAGTCACTGTCCAGCTTTTCCTTGTAAGAGTAAATAGCAATGTAGCAAAAGATATTGAATAATCCTTCAGTTTAAAGCAAAATTGCTCTTCTGTTCAACTAAAATCAAACATTGATTTAATACGCGCGTGTGTGCGTGTGTGTGTGTGTGTGAGTATGTAATAGCGACAGTTCTTTGTGAAGTCTGATCACATTTTTCTTATGATGACGAAAACATACAACGCAATGATAAGGCAAAGACTCCCTCTTATTGACACGAATAGCACCCAAACAAAGAACGCACCGACCGGAGAATCACGACTCCTCCCTGTTATATTCCATCTTCTGTGTTCTGATGCATGAAATAACTACGGAAGTGACTGTATCTCTTTGTTGCAAATACGCTTGGTAACTCGACAACCATCTGTCTGTGGTAGACGAAGCCGAGTATAGAAAACATTACGAACACATTCAACAATGATAACAGTAGATTAAATTCAGAATGTAAAAAATAGCCCCAGTTTTATATGTGAAGTCAAGGATTATCCACACTTACACTGAAACTCTCTTTCGGTTGACTGCACAGCCTTCAGGTCTCGTGTGCTAAACAGCGACACTCTTGTGGTTAAGTAATCAAGGTTTGATCCTGATCGCTCTGGTCTTCTTTCTTGTCTTACAGAGTAAACATGGCCGCTCCGCTGGCAGTGTGCACCAAGTATGAACAGAGACTAGTGATCCTATTTCACTGGTCTGAAGGTAGATGAAGGGCTGAGATTCATCGTAAGCCTTCAGTACAATACGTGGACTGTGCTCTACCATGTAGAAGTGTGTGTGTGTGTGTGTGTGTGAGGGAACCGAGAAGTTTAGAAATGGCCGGACAAGCATGAAGCACAAAGCGGGAGCAGGTGGCTCCACCACTGACACGAAGATGTGACAGGCTTGAGAGATAGTTCTGGTGAACCGACCAGTGACCATCAATAGGGAGGCATGTTTTATGTAAATTAGTCGGGATGCCACAAACGAATTCATCCTCAGCAAGCCTCCATAAAGTCTGTGGGAGAGGCGTGCCAAAAGAGCTTACCGAAGGGCATAAGAGCAATCGTGTGGAGATCTGTCAAAGCTTACTCAACCGCTGCAACGATGAAGACAAAACTGATTTGGACAGAACAGCTATAAATGAGACCTGGGTCCATCGCTCTGCGCTAGAATCCAAAAGGTAGAATATGGAATGCAAACACCTGGAATCGACAGCGGAAAAGAAATTCAAGTCGCAACTTTCCATAGAAAATGTGATGCTAATATATGTGTGTGTGTGTATTCTTTTAATGATTTCAGTCGTTGACTGCGGCCATGCTGGAACACCGCCTTAAATATGTACGTGTGTGTGTGGGGGGGGGCATATACAGAGTAACAAATAAGTGCTAAATATATTTAAGGGACAGATAAGACCAACGAGGGAAACAACAACCACTAATAG
>NW_021831704.1:15000-17500 GCF_006345805.1 Octopus sinensis | reverse complement strand
ATCTACTTACAAGACTTTGGTCGGCCGAGGCTATAGTAGAAGACACTTGCCCAAGGTGTCACGCAGTGGGACTGAACCCGGAACTATATGGCTCGTAAGCAAGCTACTTACTACACAGCCACTCCTACGCCTGCTTTTTATAATTAAATATTATAAGGAAATGTATTTAAAAAAATGCTAAAATAGTTTGCGTATCGAAGTAGAACCAGTTTATTGCCCATGAAGCTGAACAGCGAAATCTTATGAGGACCCCTAAGGGCCAAATGGATCCCGGTTGCGAACCACTGATGTAGAATATGTTCCGTCTGATGACAGCTGTGTCATAGGTTTTAATGTTGGGTGATTGATGTGTCGAGTGATTGATTTGTGCCGTGAGGGTTGTATGATATTATCGGGTGGTCACTGTGTACAGTATGGATTGTGTGGGTTGCGTTCTCATTCCGGGCGCTGATTGCTTTCAATATGCACTGAGCGTGTGTTATGCCATGATTTCACGATACGAGTTGCACTATTCCATTGAAATAATTATTGCTATTGCAATTATTATTATTATTATTATTATTATTATTATTATTATTGTCCTTATCATCATCATCATCATCATCATCATCATCATTGTTATTGACATCATCAACAGCCATTATAACTTGATGTTAGTGATGTCTATAATTACTGTGACCATAAAACCGTTTAACATATGCACAGATTCTAGATTATATGGTAACTGGATGGTATTGGAAGTGGTGACGGCGGCGGCGGTGGCGGTGGCGGTGGCGGTGGCGGTGGTGATGGTGATGGTCAGAACAGACAGACTGGTGACGGTGGCAATGATGTGGACATAGCAGTAGTGGGAGTGATGGTGGGAGTGACAGCGGTCTGCGTTGTTGTCGTTTTCAAGATGGTGGCGGTGGCGGTGGCGGCGGTGGTTGTGGTGGTGGTGGTGGTGGCGGTGGCTGTGGTTGTGGTGAGATATAATGGCAACATTAATAGTAGAATCGGTGTTGATGTTGCTGGTGGTGGTATTTTAACAATTGTTGTTACTGTTGGTCATGATGATGATGATGATGTTATTGATGCTGTTAGTAATTCCGGTATGCTGTTGCATTGTTGTTGCTGTTGTTGCTGTTGTTGTTGTTGTGAGGATGGTGGTGGTTGTGGCGGACGTTGACCATCTGCAAACAATAGTTGGTGGACTTTATTATTCATTTTACCCACTCGAAATAGCAAATGCCATAAAATAGCGCAGTATTCGGTCATTTCAGAACATCCGCTTCTAATCTCGGCATGAACGTTGTTACCATTACCACCGTCGCCACCACTACAACCACTGCCAGCACCACCACCAACACTACCATCATCACCATCGACCTGGACCCCACCCCAACCCCAACCCCTAAGCCACCATCACCACCACATGTCACCATCTCCGCGCTACCAGATCAATGTACCGCTATCGACACGACTCGCATCATCACGATCATCACACCCAGGATATATGACCGATCGCCGCCACTACACACCTCCACAAATTGCCATCACCACCGCATCAACATCTGCGCATTGCTACCACCACCACCACAACTACACCGACGCCAACATCTATGAAACACCACAAACACCGCCTCTGCGCCGCCACCACCAAACATAAAAATGAAGTCGTGGTCGGTTTTACGACTTTTAGATTGAAGTCCAGTACTTATTGCAGACCCTATAACAACAACAACAACAACAACCGTAACTGCAACAACTTCAGCAGGTGTAGCAACGGCAACAACTGCAACAGCAACAATAACAACCTCAGTAACAAGAGCAACAACAACAACAACAGCAACAATCACTATACGCAACATCAACTCCACTTCCTCCAGAACCATCACCATGCACAGCACCACCGCTACCACATCCTTTTAAACCATTAGTACCATACAACACCATCATTACCACCGTGGGGAAGAAGACAAACAACAGCAACAACAACAACAACTATAAAGGAAGAGAATTTCCCTCCCTTTATTGTGATCGATATTTTAAGTAAGAGTTTCTTCACAAGGCTGTATCTTTTACATAAAGCCTCACTGAAATAAATTACCTCCATCGAAACCGTTTAACTGGTCCTCCGTCAGTTACGACGATGAGTGTTCAAGTTGATCCTATCAATGAAACAGCGTGCTCGTGAAATTAACATGCAAGTGGCTGAGTACTTCACAAACATGCGTAACCTTAACGTAGCTCTCGTGGAGATTGAGCGTGACTCAGAATGGGACAAGGATGGCTCCTTTCAATTACAGGTACAACTCATTTTTGCCAGCCTGGTGGACTGGAGCAATAAAGTGAAATAAAGTGTCTTGCTGAAGGACACATCGCGCCGCCATGAATCGAACTCACGACTTTACAATCGTGAGCCGAATGCTTGAACCTCTAAGCCACGTGCTTCCACAGAACTGTTTATTATTCGTAATTTCTAGCCATGCTGATTGCCTAATTTACACTTTCCGAAATT
>NW_021831704.1:2500-10000 GCF_006345805.1 Octopus sinensis | reverse complement strand
GTTTCAATTTTTGCACACGGAGTGTGTAAGACACCCGACTTTCGTCTGGGTGTGTTTTTTCGTCTGGGTGTGTTTTTTCAGCCTCGAGTTTTGCTTAATACCTACAAAATACCTACACACCACCTCCAAAAAACCTATACTCCACACCCTAACGCTCACCAACCAACACCAACAACAAAGTCAACACAGTCAAAAATAGACCCCAATACTTTTCCCCTCCCACTCTCTGATTCCTCTGACTTGTCATTAGATGAAGAAGACACAGAGGATTGGCAAATAGCTACAGGGGGGAGGAGAAAAAGGGGGTAAGAAGAATAGAAAAGCTAACAAACTAAGCAGGAAGATTCACCACTCCCGAAACAAAAACATCCACAGAAAACGAACACATCAACACAAACACACTATCACCAAACACCCCCAACAATGTTGACAGCCATGAACACAAACAACCACGACCTAATGGAATACATTAGGTCAAACACCAACATAACTGAAAACGACACAAAAACAAATAACCACCCACGCACAACAACACCACAACACATTAAAATAATACACGTAACACAGAACACGCACAGCACCCTGAAATCTCTCTACCCTGATGCAGTAGGGAGATTTCAAAAATACCTATCAAAGAAACTGTATAAAAACCTCATGGGAGAAGACTGTGAGGTGAAAAACAAAGGACTTTCGGACAATAAACAACCTTTTCTCTCTCTCTTTCTTTTTTTTTCCATCTTCTTTTCGTGTGTAAAACACAATTTTTGAGAGGAACATGCTCAAAATAGGCAGTATAAATGTACGTGGCTTGGGGTCGCCTTGGAAACAAGGCTACCTGTTAAACGACATCAAGTCACTAAATCTGCATATCATGGCCATCAGTGAGACCAGACTCCGCAGCCCGCGGGCACTCCAGCACATGTTCGGCACACATTTCAACATATATTTTTCTTCGTGTCTACCGAGAATGGGCGGAGGTGGCACTGCGGTGCTTCTCCGGAAGAGTCTGGACCTCAAAGTAAGAGCAATTTTCCTAGACCCGGAGAGTAGGCTGGTCGTTTTGGATGTCGATGGCAGCAATGAGTGTGCTTTTCGACTGATAACAATTTATGCACCGTCCTTAATAGTCCGACCAAATTTCTTTCGACGTCTAGAGTCTTTCATGGGAACGTCTCGTCCTTTACTTTTAGTGGGGGATTGGAATGCCACCCTGGACACGCATCTACACTACGTGGGCAGAGATAGCAATAGGAGGGGATGCAAATGCCTCAAAGACCTGCTCAGACGTTTCCAACTGTCTGACAGGTACCGACTGGACCACCCGAATGTGCCAATGTGGACATGGAGTAACCGCATCGGGTCGTCCAGATCGTACTTAGATAGAGTATTCTGTAGGACAATAGATAAAAATAGTGTAGGTTGTCCACAATTTCATATAGTCAGTTACACAGATCACAAGTTTGTGACTTGTACACTTGACTTAGATAAGACACATAGGCAGGATCCTGGTTTCTGGAAGCTGAACGCGTCTTTTACAGCACGACAGGTTTACAGGGACCGGATCAACACATTAGTTAAGAGAGCTTTGGCGGGTACCATCATCAACAACAGATGGTGGTATGCCCTAAAAAAAGCAATTAAAGCAGAATCAGTCAAGTACAGTAAAGCCCTAGCTTTAGACCGAAATAGTATAGAGGGAGACTTAGTTAAGAGTTTAGAAGAGGCACTTAGAAATGGCATCGCGTCCAACGTACTGGCAACGAGGATGGCCCTCGACCAACACCTCAACGCCAAGCACGAAGGTTGCGTTGTCAGAGCTAGGATGCGTGCTCTGAGGAACGAAGGAGTTGGAGCCGCCCAAGAAGCCTGAGTAGTGGAAACGCAACGAGGCAACAGAGCCACCATCATGTCTCTTACAGATGAACAGGGGCGCGAATTGCTCGAGCCTAAAAGGATGTGTGAGGCTTTTCAACAACACTTCACCCAACTGTTTGGGACAAGTGGTAGGTCAGAACGCAGAGTGGACTTTAGTGACTACCTGTATGCCTTTCCACGACTCTCAGCAAGAGAGGCGGAGTCTTGTGAAAGGCCTATCACAGCTGCGGACGTACAGGAAACGATGGCAGGCTGCGCGAGAGACAAGTCACCAGGTTTGGATGGTCTGCCCTACGAACTTTATTGTCATATGCCAGACTTGTTTGGAGGCGTCTTGGCAGCTGTCAACTGCAACTGACAGCAAAACGGGAGTATCCCTGCTTTTGTAAAGCGAGGAGCAGTGGCACTGATTAAGAAAGACCCAAACAAGGGGGAAGTCATAGATAATTTCAGGCCCATCACTCTGCACAGCGAAGATTTGAAAATTTTGGCCAATGTGTTAGCCGAGAGGTTGGCGTTTGTCTTCAAGAAACTAGTCGACAAGGCGCAAACATGCGCCGTGCCGGGTAGAAGTATTCATGACAACCTCCATCTGATGCGCTACATCATAGACAGGGTAGTCAAGAATCGTGGCATGGGTGGGGCGCTGATCAATCTGGATCAATCAAAAGCTTTCGATAGGGCAGACCATCACTACTTGGAGGCTGTCCTTAAAGCGGCTGGTTTCGGTCCAGTTTTCCGCGGTTGGATCGCTGTCTTATACAGTGGCATGCGCTCGGTAGTTCGCGTAATTGGTCATCTATCCAGACCTTTTAACATCATGCGTTCGGTTCGTCAGGGATGCCCCCTCTCATCGCTTCTGTATGTATTGACTCTTGAGCCACTACTACGGAAACTGGCGACGCTGAGGGGCATCCCACGAGAGCGTGTCTGCATACGCGGACGACGTCACCGTCATAGTGTCGAGCTACCAGCAGATCGAGCTGGTCGGCGAGACACTAAAAGAATACGAAGCGGTAACGGGAGCAAAAATTAACCGGGAAAAGTCAGTGGACTTGCGGCTCGGCACCTGGAGAAGCAAGCCCTAGCCGTCCAACAGCGTCTCCATCGTGGGACGCTGGACCGACGGACCGGTTAAATTGCTCGGGGTCTGGTTCGGTCCGGATCTCCAAATGGAGAAGAACTGGGGCGAAATAACGATTAGGGTGGCTACTCTCACCCAGAGAGAAAGCTATCCCTAAAAGGTCGGGCGGAGGTGGCGAACGCGTACATCGCATCCGTCATCGAGTATCGTCTGCCTTGTCCCGACCCTACCATCACCAAACTGGAACGTATACTCTTCCGCTTCCTGTGGAAGGGAAACGTTCCGATGGTTAGGCGATCCAAATGCTGTCAACAGCCGCTAAATGGAGGGCTGGGCATGCTGTGGTTGATGATGTGCAGACATGCGCTGAGACTGCGACATCTCCGGCGCTTCATAGACGACGGGGATCAGGTGAGGTCGCCTTTTGTGCGGCGCGCTTTCCCGCAGCTCGTCTCCTTGGCCGAACTACAGTCATGGATCAAGCAGAGACCGAGGTTAGGCGAATGGCACCGCGAGTGTCGCGTTGCTCTCAAGCAACGCTGCCGTCCCGGATCAAACTTGTGCGACTCCATCACAACAAAGGCATTCTATAGAGGATTAGTGGAGGGGAGGTGCGACGACGATCTCGGGCAGAGTCTGGGCGTCGACGAGGAACACCTGACCCGCCTGTTTAGGACAACTTTCGGGCCGGGACCTATGGACAATCACCAAAGATCTCTGGCTTGGCAGTGCTATCGATAAGCATTACCTATTCGGGATAAGCTCTACAGACACGGTTCCAGACACACTGGACCGACTTGCCTGAGATGCGGTCAGAGCGACGAAACTGTTCTGCACGCACTCGAGCAATGTCCAACCATTTCAGACCTGTGGTCTTATGCCGAACGGCTGCAGTCAATTGTGGGATGAGTCCGCCTATCGGCCGAGTCTGTCTTGGAAATTGCTCCGCTCCCTTCTCTCAACCGGGAAGGCAAGGCAGTTTTTATCGTACTGGTGGCAATGGTGAAAGAATGTGTGTGGTGGACCCGAGCGAAAGGATTAGAGACAAACACTTACTTCTCTGGCCAATCGCTCATCAACTTTTTCAAGTACCATTTGAAAAGGAAGGTGAGAATGGAGAAGGAAGTTTTGTCTCGCGAAAGATTCAAAAAAAGATGGGTGAATGCTGCAAATATGGTGCGTGCGAGTGACGAAACAATTTTGAGCATGACCCTGTAAATCGTAAAAAAGAGAGAGAGAGCATTTTGCTCTCATGTGGTTATTTCCTCCCTGACTGAGGTTCCCGTGGTCTTTTCTGTAGGCTTTTCTTCCCACGGATGAACCCAGTCTTGTTTTATCAATGTTTTTTTTTTTTTAAAGTGTTTCTGTGATACACGATTCCTTTTTTTTTCTTCTTTTTTTCTCTCGATCCCTTTTGATCAAAATCTTACATTTATTTTCCTTTTTCTTTTCCACCCTCGAAAAGAAAAGCTCTACATTTGTATTTGTCCAGTCTGTATTCAGCCCTGTGTGGCTAATAAAAGAAAATTATCTATCTATCTATCTATCTATCTATCTATCTATCTATCTATCTATCTATCTATCTATCTATCTATCTGTCTGTCTGTCTGTCTGCCTGTCTGTCTGTCTGTCTGTCTGCTTATCTATCTACACACGCACACACACACATATTGTTTTCCATCAACAGAAGTTACCAAGTGCCTTAACGATCCACAATCTCGTGCAATGCTATTATAGACGGTCTGACTTACAGTGATAATTATAATTCTCTCGGGATCGTTCGAGAAAAATTAGAATTTGAGGGTCACGTGAATAATGTATATTTTTTTCAAACAGTCTGATTCCCAAAACGTATTTTTGTCTATGTTTATATATGTGCATGTATGCATGCGTGTACATGTGTGTATATATGTACATGGGTATATATATGCGCGCGTATGTGTATAGGTGTGTGTGTGAGTAAGTGTTTGTGTTTGTCTGCGTGTGTGATTCTATGCATACTGCCTCTCGTATTTTAAATGAAAAATATGAAATAAAATATATAGAATACAAGAGACAGCATGCATATAGTCACACAAATACATACACACCTATACACACACAAGCACAAAAGCATATATATATAATATATATACACACACATACATATATGTATGTGTGTATATATATATATATATATATATATATATATATTATATATATATATATATATGCATGTATGTATGTATGTATATGTATATTCTGTTGTGTCCTGGGAGAGTCATTCTCATTTGGTGCCTTATTACTTAACACACGCACCGGTAAAATTTCCACTCGTTAACTAATTTATTTTTCTAAAATTTTCTTTGCGTCTTGAAACCTTTTTAATATTTGTTGACTCCGTTCGTTATTCAAGCTGCGTTCCCTCTTGAATAACGGACAGAGTCAACAAATATTAAAAAGGTTTCAAGACGCAACGAAAATTTTAGAAAAATAAATTAGTAAACGAGTGGAAATTTTACCGGTGAGTGTGTTAAGTAATCAGGCACCAAAAGAGAATGACTCTCCCCAGACACAACAGAATATGCTTCAACACACGAACTCATATAAAGAATCTTGCAAACCAAATCCCAAAACGAAATATACATATATGTATATACATACATACACACATACACACACATAATAATCATACTTATATCTATAAACAAATATATACACTTATGTATTTTTATATGTATGTATATATATATATATATATATATATATATAATATATATATATATGTATGTGTGTTGTGTGTGTTTGTATTTATTGATATATATAATAGAAGCATGAATATATTTATATATAAAAAACTATGTGCGTGAGTGCGTTTGAATTATGGTGTGTGAGTGTGTGCGTGTGTTTGGGTGCGTGTGTGCGCGTGCGTCTGTGTGTAAAGACATGATTAAATAACAATGATGTACTTGTAGCCAATAAATACTAATATTTCGGTTCATCCTTTATTTCTAAACACTTCATTATTTCATCGTGATGTTGACGGATATACATACATACGTGTGTGTGTGTGTGTGTGTGTGTGTGTGTGAGAGAGAGAGAGAGAGAGAGAGAGAGAGAGGTGGGGGTCGATTCGTGTTTTTTGCTTCTTTTTTTCTTATTGAAGGGAAGCGGAAACGGTATGGCGGATCTAAGTTGTAACGGCTGAATTGAACCAGAAGCGAAAAAACATTAAAGGAACTGAACAAAAACTATTGAAAAATTACTGGAACAAATAAATAGGAAAATACGAGGACGTTTATACTGATCTCTCTTTTCCCTCTTTCTCTCTCACTCTTTCTCTTTCTCCACGCATACACACACACACACACACACACACACCACACATACACATACATATATATATATATATATATATATATATATGTATACCATATATACCTGAATTGGCAACAACAATGTACAATACGAAGAAAGACACGGAACGTCGTTGTAAAAACATTCGCCCCAAACAGATAAACAGCCGGGCTTTGCTCGTTAAACGTTTCAAAACAAAACATTTCTTTCTCTTGTGTCAATATATTTTGTGATGATTCGCCTTAAATCGTTATTAATTTCACGCTGTGCTGGTCACAATCCAATTTATAAACTCTTGTGTGTATTTACAGTATGACGGCAACAAACATCTTTGTTACTAGTTTTATATGTAAAAACACAAATTATCAATTGATCAAAGTCAGTTTTGGGGCGATGATCACTCTCTGCCGATCAGCTCCAATAACATCGAAACATCCACAACTGTTACCTTACAGAAAATAAATCTCAAATATTTCTCTAAATGTCTGAAGAAGTTTTCAAAACTAAATTTCTTTCTTTAGAAATTATCATCCCTTTACTTTCCAATGACAATTAGCAAATGGGTTTTACTCAGATTTCTCATATAAACAAGTAAATTTCAATTCCTTGCCATTCACTGCACCACCTTTTAAATATAGATGTCCAATTTTATGCCTTTGACGTCATTGGTTTACTTGAGTAATCTCCCTTACTACATTTTACTTTATGCAGTAATCCCTAGACTATCGCGGCTATTACATTCCAAAACCACGCGCGATAGGTAAATATCCGCGAAGTAGAAACAGTACGGTACTGTATATTTTTCATATTATTTTTATAATTTGTAAATATCTATTTTATTATGAATGCGAAACAACACCACGGAGAAATCGACAGAAGCTTAAATAATAAACCGCGATAGACGAACCGCGATATGGTGAGGGATTCCAGTATTCGCTTTATATACTGAAAGTTTGTACTGAATTTCAATATGAAGCCATGTGACTGTACATTATATATAGAGTACATATACGTGCATATACATGCGCATATATATATACAGAGAGGGCGAGAGATAGCGAGATAAAGAGAGGGGGAGAGAAAGTGAGAGAGTGAGAGAGAAAGAGGTATATATACATATATACATATACATACATACGTATATATATATACACACACACACACACATACACACATATAATTTGATTGATTGAATAAATGTGGTT